>NC_071257.1:20213680-20218680 GCF_023375685.1 Ictalurus furcatus | reverse complement strand
AAGAGCACTGGCATCCCCATAGGAAATTGACATTTCTAATCCATTATATTGTTCCACAGTAGTGACTACTTGTCGATCATCTGTTTCCTAAACTGTGCACCTTCTCTGCTGATTTTTTTTTCAGTAACGTGAGACGCTGTACATCTGCGTGTGTCTGAATGAAGCAGCACTTCACATAGACCCTATCACTTACACACGCCTGCACCCACCATTGTGCTGCAGACCAGCAGCTGCCATACACTCGTGGGCCCCAGAGAGGCCTGCTTACACTCTTAATTCTTCCCACAGTGGTGGGAACAAAAATATGTATACATGGCATTACTTGACCTGTTACATGTAGAGCATATTTGATACATATACTTCCACATTCCACCTTTCACATACAATGAGCACACACAAATAGACACAGAGTGCTCTTTAACCCTATAAGGTTTAAGCCAAAGCCTAAAAGTTGCTATGTGTACAGATCTTTTTCAAGAACAGCAACAACAACAATATTAATAACAATAATAATGATGATGATGATGATGATGATGATATTAATAACAATAATAATTATATATATATATATATACACTTACCAACCACCATGAGGCTGGTTTGAGTATTTTAGAATCTACTGACCTCTGATTTTCACACTTAACAGTTTCTAAAGTTTACACAGAAAGGTGAGGAAAAACTATACCCACTCTTTACAACTGTGGCGAGCAGAAAAGCATCTCTGAATGCACAACATGCCAAACCCTGAGGTGAATGGGTTACAACAGCAAAAGACCACATTGGGTTCCACTCCTGCCAGTCAAAAACAAAAATATGAGGCATAGTGGGCCCACGTTTGCCAAAACCGGACAGTTGAAGATTAGAAAAATACCAGGTGATGTTTTCACAATATTCAACTGTCTAGTTTTAGTAGCACAGTGTAGCCTCAGATTCCTGTCTTGAAACAATGTGGGCTTCTGCTGTTGTAGGCAATGTGGACTTCTGCTGCCTCAAGATTTGACTTTTTGTGGATTCTGAGAAGGTTTTGTGCTGGCCATTGATAACCAGTCTGGACATTCTCCTTTGACTGCTCCAATCAACAAGGTGTTTCTGCCTGTAAGACTGCTGCTTAACTCAAACCAGCCCGTCTGCCACCAACATCCATGCCACGGTCAAAGTCACTGAAATCATATTCCCCCCCCCCCAATTCTGATGTTTGATGTGAACTTTACCTCAAGTTCTTGACCTGTATCTGCATGATTTTAAGCATTGCACTGCTGCCTGATAATTGGCTTGAAATTGAATAGTAGCATAAATTAGCTGGTGTACAGGTGTTCCAGGTACAGGTGTAAAGGTGTAGCCATGAGATTCCAAAACATTGTATATCATGTGTTTGAGGAAACTTAGTTGGCATACAATAATACATGACTGACAAGCTGGAACCAAACCGATTTTTATTGCTCTTTTAAATGCATGCTGTAATCTATGCGTCTTTGTTCTTATCCAGGAACATTAAGGATTAGTAAAGGAGCACTGATGATTGCTGTAATGAATATTTGATATATACTGTGTTAAAAAGAAAAAAGCGTGAGGAAGATGAGTAGTCAGGAAAGAGTGCCAGCTAATTAGAAACAGTTTGTATACATTTTGGCAGTGTAAAAGGTGTCAAACTCACATCACCACAGCCCACAGGCTTATATGGCCCATTAAGCCATTTAACATTTATTAGGCTCCCTTGAAAATGATAGTGTTGAAAGCTTCTGGTTTGACTACCAAAATTTGTTTATGTGTCCACCAAAATATTTTAAGGCATTGCCATAGGGTATACACTTGCACATAGTTGTACTTCATAGCTAGTAAGACATTTACATGCTGCTACATAATGTGCACTGATAGTTATGTGATTAAGCGCAGAAAAATACTGAATAAAATGGACAATATCTGATTCTGAGAGTATCTGATTAGATATCAATTAAACATGTGAAGACGTCACTTTTTTCCAGGACCAGAATGTTCCAGTGGACTTTCTCATTTGTGTCACTCAGTGAGGTCAACATTTGCTTCCATAAATAATACACTTTTTTTTTTTGTAAATGTCTGACATGTCATACTATCCCTAAGCTGTGTATCTGCTGACCTGTCAGTCACTCATGTGGGAGTGCCGTCTCAGGTTGCATGAGCTATGATTAGCCATTTCATGACTATTTGTTCTGCTTCTGCAATATTTATGCCCTTTGTAATAGATATATCATAACAGTGTGTTTTGTTCCATGTGAATGTGTGAGGGAATCCCACTCTGGCCTTCCTGAGAGAATGTCTATTACCTCAGTAAGAAACCCTTGAAATTTTAATTATTCAACCACTGGTTCATGTATATTTCAGCATAATCAGTGGTAATAGGTGGAGCTCTTCTCTTGAATAGGCCAGCAAATGAAATGGCATGTCCAAGATAGTCCAAGATACTGTAGTATGTGCTTTCTACATCTATGGTAAACAGCCTTTTATTTTTGCACTAAATAACTTAGAACTTTTATGTCAAAGGAGATAACAATAGTATTTTTTTTTTCTTTTCTTTTTTTTTTTTTTTGCAGTTCTACTTAATGTACACTAAACATAAATGCAAGTTCAGTTCAGGAGATTATTTGAACATAAACAATAGATATTTTCTTTCTTGGTTCTATTTTATCTTTAGTGGCTGTGGAAAACTATTATGTTAGCATCACGCACAAGGAGAATTGTGTCATCCTTGCCTTCAACATCCCAATGGTAGCTCTTAAGCAGAGTTATTTTCAAGGCCAAATCCCTCCCTAATTAGTTAGCACATAGACATATAGTGATTATCACTCCTGGGGGATTGATAATGGCAATACTAGAAGCTTAAATCTTTTTTTATTCCTGCCAGAGCAACGTCTGTGTGTAAGTCAGAAAGTTTCCTTGACACATTAGGAAAACAAACGCAGACCAGAGCCATTTCTCAGTGTTGCAGGCTTTGATATGTAGTTTATTGAAACTTTAATTAAAACGGAAATACATTGGCAGGGTTACAGGGGAAATCTCCTACAAGCAAAATAAACCTTCTAATTCTTTCACAGGGGATTGCCTATTTGAAATGTTTCCCATTCTGCTATAATAATACACCAGTCAACTGCAGAGTTTTTCCTAAAATAAGCTGTGTTTTTGACCTTCAGGATTTATACCCACAGAAACACACAAATATTTGTATTTTCCACCCATACGCAACAAGTATCATAAACAGAAAAAAAACAAAACAATTTGTTCTCATAAGTGAGTCATAGGAGTCTGTGCTTGGACTGGCCCAAGAGCCAAATAGCCAAATAGCACTTCCACTATTTATAGTGCCTCAGGTTAGAGAGGCCCAACCCAAACAAGGCTCTGTCTCTCTGTCTCTATATAAATGACACTCAATTCTGCACCTGAAATATCTGCATTTTAGTTTAGACAGATGAGGAGTCAGAGGTGTTTGCAAGCCTCTCTTAAGTGAATTTGGTCAGAATAAGTTTCTACACAGACAGCAGAGAAATTTATTTCATTGTGATTAATCACAATTTACTGACAGCAAGCCTGACTATTGTTCTCGTCTTCTCTAGAAGAATCATCACAAAATACAAACACAAATACAAATATAAATACAAATATAAAGCTTGTACATATTATTTTATGTGTATACAATGTTACTGAACAAGATTTGTTCCATTTCTTAGGAAATTTTTGTAATAATGACAAAAAAGATACAGGGATATCAAAGATAAATCAATCTTGATTTATGATAAATATTTGATAACCACATTTTTATAGAAGCCTTCCGGTAACCAAATCCATGCACTGAACAATACAACATTTAGTGAGTGTGTTATGGAAACAAATATCATACATGGTATCCTAGCTTTTTTCTTAGTGAAGAGTATAGGCTTTCTCTGTCCACCCCCACATACACATACACACTTACACCTTGAATATAGGTGTCTATTTTTCATGGCATGATTGATGGCAGCACTTCAAGTGAATAGTAGCTAGTCTGAACTTTCATTCTTAATGCCAGGGTCAACAGTGCATCTCTACATCCCTACCTGTCACTTTAGCCCTGAGGAGACACCTAACCAGATTCCAGTCCCAATGCTTATAAACAGTGTAATCTCTCAGTTTCTGACACAGCAAATAAACACAGCACACAGTTAAAACCCAGCAACTCAATATCCTCTTCCTTCCTTTGTGTGTAGCTGACAGGTTTTAGTGCGGCGCAGCCGAAAGAGAAATAAAAGAGAGCCTGCTTTACAGGTAACAGGACAAAAGTGACTGCTTTGTGGCGACATCACACAGGTTAAGTGCACAAAGTCTCGCTACTGACAAGTGAAATTAAAGAAACAAAAATTTTAACATGCATTAAAATTTTCATCTTTTTATTTTCAGCATGATTATCACGCCAACAAAGTCCTAGCAACTTAGCAATATTTACTCTGATATTAACATCTGACAGTTATATATGTTTATATATGATTTATATATGATTGATTTATATATATATATATATAGGTATCTCTACTAATTAACAAAGTAAATAAATATTAATGAATGCAACATTATAATTATAAATAAATATATCTAAATACATATAAATAACATAAAATATAAACATAAATGCATATAACATACATAACTATAACAACACATAACTGAAAGTTTATTTAAGGTAGTAATATGAAGATAGCATTTGTTTATTAACAGAGGGATATAAAATATAGAGGAACATCAGCAATAATTTTAACATTTACATTAACACATTTACATTAATAAACATATATATGTAGAACAATCTATATTTCTATTAAATAGTATTTAATATGTTTTTGTTATTGTTACATTTCAGTCATAATGGTAATAATGGTTTTATATATGAAGATTTAAAGCTGTAACCATCTGATGGCTGCTGGAATTAAAACACTAAGCCAATACAACCTTTTACTTCTGTGATTAAAAGCTTTCATTCTCCACACCATTTCAGA
>NC_071257.1:20083680-20208680 GCF_023375685.1 Ictalurus furcatus | reverse complement strand
GTCTGTACATTACCATATTCCTAATTATTTTCTTCACTTCATCATTATTCAGCAACAATTAACATTCATCATGACTTGGGGCTGAATTAATCTAAACTTTGACACTGTTTTGTACTTTGTATTGTGTGTGGAGCAACTATCAAAAGCAAAAAATCATTTTTGAATGTTTTAAGGCTATAATTACGAACGTCAATTATAAAACATTGAAAGCAATTTAATTCGAGCGCTGATTGTTTGTGAAGCTTGATGGAAAAAATATTAAAAAATTCAGACTAATTAAACAAAACTGTGAAATACAAGGATGGAAAATGATGTTAGGAATGGGGTCTTGAGGCATAGGGAAACAGTCAACAATCTACACTTTAGTTTATTCATTGGAGTCTTGAAATTATAACACAAAAACTTTGTTTGATTTCTAGGTTTAAAAGAGGGGTAATTATAGAAACATGAACTTTGAGACCATGGCACCATATGCTAGATGTCACACCAGACATATTACATTTAGTCATTTGCACACGATCACTTAGTTTCACTATGCCACATGGCTAATTTGCTGCATATGTGCAAAACAAACATGGACATTCTTCAATTCTCTATCTGCTAAAACCTTGATCAAGACAAACATCAAGATTAACTTACATTACAGTGAGATTTGAGAGAAATCTAATTTCTTATTTGCCTTGAGCAGGGTTGGAGCAAATAGAACATTGAAGAGCACCAGACAGCCTATACAAGAGTGAAACATTAATTAATCACTCTAGTTCTGCAATATCTAAGCCACTGGCCAGCAGAGTGTATAAAAAATTGTGGGGTTGAGGGTAAGGAAAGCAATCACTACATGCAGTTGTGCTGTGATGGTCCTCTCTTGGCCCCTGTGGAAAGCACTGTGCAAACAGCAGAAAGTTGCTGCTTGTGAAGGGTAATGGGACATCGAATGCCAGAGGACACAGGAGGAAGTGGGTGCACAGAGAAAGATGAAGTAATCTCGGAAGCAACTAGACACACTCCACTTGGAATTTTGCCCCAAACAAGATTTAAGTGAAGTTATTCTACATGAGTATGGCAGGGATATCAATCTTCTGCTCAGAAACAGAGGCAGAAAAAAACACAAGCACACAACAAAAGTCACTTGGCAGGTCTTTGTGCTTGCATCTGTAGTTGTACTGTAGTGCTCGTTATGTTCCCTTTGGAATAATACACCCTCAGTCAAACATTAAATTCTGTTAAATTATTAATCTCAAAGCAAATAAGGAAAATAAAAATAGCTCTATATGAAAATAATTATAAATTATCAAGGTGATTCCACATTTGGGGGGCCATTTAGACCATATAGCTCTTAAAAATGCAACTTTATTTCAAATAATATTTCAGCAGTGATTCTAAGAAAACATACATTTAAGCATTCAAAAATGTATTAAGTACTTAGGACGCAATCTCAATTTTTCAGCATGGAATTAGAAAATACACAAAATATGGGTAACTAGGATCCATGCTAAAGGCATGAGGACATTAAGGACATTCTAATGATTTCAATAAAATTATTTACTTTTCATTTATTTACTTTTAAAACAGAGTTTTACTTTCAAAGTGACCTCAGTCACATCACTGAAAAAAAATATTTGAGAGAACTTGCTTTATTCTTCCCATGATGGAAACTTCCTGTTGAGCATGTGACATGTGGAATATTCCAAATATTTAATAGAGGTGAATGTGCTCAGGTAACAAGGTTAATGTAAATGTTGTGGGACATTAAAATGTACATTTTTTATGATGGATAATGGGTGGCCGATGGAAAAGTATGGTTTAAGCCAGGATCAAAGGTGCAAGTCAGGAGAATTCACTCTAGATCAGTTGTTAGTCCATCACAGTTTTACAACTTACAATTGTAGTTTTCTTCATTTCACATACATATTTGTAAACATATTATTAGTGGGCAACAAATGACACCACAATTGTGCAATCACCAATCAGGAACGTAATTTAGAAATGTGATGTTAACAAACTGAACATTGTGTAGGATTATAGATGAAGATTATTAGATGAAAATCAAAAAGTATTTGATTTCTTCTGTTTTTGTGTGTATCTCAAACTAAATAGTTTTAGATCTTCAAATGAAATACAACATAAAACAAAGACAACATGAGTAAACACACAATACATTATTTATTTATTTATTTTATTGAAGCAAAAAAGTTATCCAGAAGCTATCACCAATGTGAAAAACTAATTGCCCCCTTAAATTTAAGATCTGGTTGTGCCACCTTTAGCAGCAATAACTGCAACCAAACTCTTCCGATAACCGGAGATCAGTTTTCACTTACTTCTAGGACTAGGATTTACTCCTATACTTTGGATCGTTGTCTTGCTGCATAATCCAGTTCAATCCAGTTGAAAACCGGACATTCTCCTTTAGGATTTTCTGGTAGAGAGCAGAATTAATTTTTACCTCAATTATTGAAAGTTGCCCAGGCCCTGAAGCAGCAAAGCAACCGCACACTATCACACTTCCACCATCATACTTGACTGTAGGTATGATGTTCTTTTTGTGGAATTCTGTGTTTGGTTTACACCAGATATAACGGGACCCCATCTTCCAAACAGTTCCAATTTCGACTCATCAGTCCACAGAACATTCTCCCTTTGAGGATTTGAGGATCATCAACGTGTGTTTTGGCAAAATTCAGATGAGCCTTAATGTTCTTCTGGGTTAGCAGTGGTTTTCACCTCGTCACTCTTCCATGGATGCCATTTTTGCCCAGTGTCTTTCTGATAGTGGAGTCATGCTAAATGACCTTTACTAATGCAGGAGAGTCCTGTAGGTCCTTTGATGTTGTCTTTGGCTTTTCTTTTACTTTCTGGATGAGTTGTTGCAGTGCTCTTGGAGGAATTTTGGAAGGTTGGCCACTTCTGGGAAGGTTCACCACTGTGTTGAGGTTTTTCAATTGGAAAACATGGTTCTTTGGAGTCCCAGAGTCTTTAAAATAGCTTTGCCACCCTTCCCAGACTGATGCATTTCAGTCACCTTCTTCCTCTTCATTTCTGGAATGTCTTTCAATTTTGGTATAGTGTGTTACTGGGTAAGACATTTTAACCAACTTTATGCTGTTGAAAAAGTTCAACTTAAGTGTTGATTTGATTGAACAGGGTTTACAGAAATTAGGCCTGGTTGCATCTAGTCCATCTGAACCCCATTATGAATGCAGTTTCATAGATTTGGGGAATTAGTAACTATGGGGGCAAATAAATTTTCACACAGGCCCGGGTGGTATTGGATACCTTTTTGCTTTAATAAATAACATTATAATTTCAAAACTGTATTTTTTGTTTACTCAGGTTGCCTTTGTTTTATGTTAGATTTTGTTTTATTTTCTGAAACAATTTAGTATGAGATCACTTTTTTACAGCACTGTATATGATGTTTAAAGAGTAACACAACAATTCTATAAAAGTTATTTTAGTTCATTTAATTTATTTTCATTTACTATAATTAACCAATGCTAAATTCATATTTTTACTGTGTAGTTGTCAGTAGATAATTATATGAACTTTGGGCTACTCAAAATATAATTCTAGTCTTACACAAAAATGGCTATAAAGTTTTCCATTAACTGACCTCCCCACTGATGGAGAATGGTGGAGAATGTGAATAGCTGAACCTTGCCAGGCCTACTGTGGTGAGTCGAGCCCGGGAACTCAGAAGGCATCTGCCCGAGCTATTTAAAAATTCAACACCATTAAACCCATTAAGTGTGGATAACACAGAGTTTTTGTTTCAGACCTGTTGCATAAAGGATCCCCTCCCTGCTGCCTAAAGCCCTACTGAGTGAGACAGCCTTTTAACGAGGGGGGGATAATCCGGCAAAACTCCCACACTAATGAGCTATCATCATGCAAAAATGTCAGCTTGATACACATTAATTGGATTCCCACTTTTTTAACCAATTAATTGACCTGCATTGTCATGTTGCCTGGCTGCAGTGGGTTTCTAAGAGAGATCCCTTGTTTAGATTCAGAGACTCCAGTGGCCAGAGGAGTGGTGAATAGAAGTGGTGTTTAGTGAGATCAGCTCTCTCATTAAAGGCTTATGACATTTGTTAAAGTCAATCCCTTTGTTGAGAAAACAGTTTGTGCTGCTCAGTTGAAGCCTTTACAGTGGGCCACTTGCCTGTGCTGACTTTCAGTTTTTACCTGATCTGAAACTTGTGCACCTCGAGGCAAATCTGTTGGCTAAGAGAAAGTATTACAAAGAGCTTGTTTAACATGGCTAAACAGTAGTGACATTCTTTAGAGAGGTTGTTTTTCATACAACCTGTTATTTTTGTAAAATGTCAGAGAGGAGTACAATTGTAATTACATTTGTAATAGTATGGACACAGAAACCAATGCACATTTAATCTTTCAGAGAAACCTATAATGAAGCATCATTTTATTACTTACTAGAGGGAAATAAATATCACAAAATAAATACCATAAGAATGTTCATGAGTGAAACAAATAACTAGTTGCTTCAAACAGAGAAATCATATGAGCAGGTAAAAGTGTTTAGCTTTGGGAGGTCATAACCTCAGAAAATTAGTTACATACACTGAATGGAATGCAGTCTGTTCCCTTTAGTCAATGATCCCCTAAAAGAAACAATATTTTGAAGACAGCTCCTACTTGCCAATGTAAATTAAATCTCATGGATTAAACATTAACCATGAAAACAAGTTCACAAAGAGCTGAATACTGGTCATTTAAATGAAATTCCCAAGATGATAGTGAAAGCCATAAAAACAATACCTGACATAAATTTTCATTATGCATTCAGTGATCAAGGTTTGGGTTTTCCAGACCACAACAAGTGAACCGAGAACCACCGAACACAGTATGCTCTATCTGGACAGACAGTTTATAAATGTGGATGTGGTGTCTCCATTAATTGGGCCAGCAGATGTTGATGATGGTTAACTCTGAGACATTGATTTAGGGAGTATTGAACAGGTTGGGATGAACAACAGCATTGATCTAGCCCTGATCTGCATGTAAGAAGCTGATCTATAATCTAGCAAGAGTTGCAGAGAAACAAACCAATGGCAGGTAGAGGGTAATTATTTCGATTTATCAAACAGTTTACCCAAATAAAGCAGAAGCACTTGCTTGGTTTTGAAATTCTTTGAAGTCTACAATATCTGTCACTGAAACTGTGCATTTAAATAATAAGAAAATAAGGAGAAAACTGAACAGAGCAAAGACAATATATATGACCTCATACACTAATGCCAGTGCATTGGAAAACCAAGACCTATATACAATGTATCCAAATCTATTTCAATCCATCACTGTGAGTGTGGTGGTAATAGCACAGATTAGTAGAAGATCATTACCTCTCGTTGTGTATTCACTTAACTATAGACAGCGGTTAGCATGGAAGGTGTGAAAATGGAACAGCAGATGTTGTTTACTGGACTGTTGAATGAAAAAGTAAGGGCCTAAGATGTCAATGCTATAGAATTCAGAGGATTTATACATTTACCTCTAGAATTTCAATTTGCCATGTCTTTTCCTTTTCCACTGATATGTTACACTGTTTAAATTGTATGTTAATCCATTTTTGGAGCACATAACAAATAAGCATTTCTTGCATTGCTAAATGCTTGAACAAGTCCTCAAACACAGTTTTTGTTTAGACTGTAGTAACCTAGTTGATGGTTGTTGAGGTCACTGTGCCTATTAAATCAATCTCTGAATGATCACATGTGCTTTAAGTGAGGGTCAGAGGGGAAAAGGTCAAACCTTGAGATCTCTTATAGTTTAATTATCACAGTTGGCTACATTGTGTTTAATTACGGCACAGATTAAGGAGAGTGTAAATAAAACTAAACCATGATTAGTACACTTAACTGTGGACATTTCAATTATTTATGTATTAGTGCCACCAAGCTGTATGAAGTAAAAAAAAAAAAAGCTGTTTGATGTTATCTACATGTAATCAAGCATAACTTCATTAATACACATAATTAATTGAGCACAAATTGTTGCAGTCATAATGCTACCTTTACATTTCAGCTCTGACAGATGTACTTAGCAGTAATTCCTGTCCAATCCTTCTTGGGGTCATGAATTAATCTACATGCCCTCATGCCTGTCACAAACTAATAAACACACAACTAATTGATTTTGCATGCCCCCCTCTCTCTCCACACACGCATACACACACACACACACACACATACACACACACACACAAAATCTAATCGTCATGCCATAGCTCATCAAAGGTTCACTTTGCACTAAATTGCACAACAACTTTCCGTATTAGTCTCTACTATCATAGAAATCAGAAAAACTGACTAAACTAAGTACATACAATATGAATTCAGTACAACATACACTCACTGAGCACTTCATTAGGAACACTTGTACACCTACTGAATCAGCCAATCATGTGGCAGCAGTGCAATGCATAAAATCATACAGATACAGGCCAGCAGTTTGGGACAATGTTCACATCAACCATCAGAATGGAGGAAAAATCTGATCTCAGTGATTTTGACTGTGGCATGATTGCTGGTGCCAGATGGCTGGTTTGAGTATTTCTATAACTGCTGATCTACTGTCTCTAGAGTATACTCAGAATGGTGCAATAAAGAAAAAACATCCAGGGAGCAGCAGTTCTGTGGATGGAAACGCCTTGTTGATGAGAGAGGTCAATGGGGAATGGCCGGACTGGTTGGAGCTGACAGAAAGGCTACAGTAACTCAGATAGCCACTCTGTACAACTGTAGTGAGCAGAAAAGCATCTCAGAATGCATAACATGTTGAACCTTGAGGCAGATGGGTTACAACAGCAGAAGTCCTACTTCTGTAATCCAAGAACAGAAAGCTGAGGCTGCAGTGGACACAGGCTCACCAAAACTGGACAGTTGAAGACTGGAAAAATGTAGCCTGGTCTGATGAATTTTCATTTCTGCTGAGGCACACAGATGGTAGGGTCAGAATTTGATGCCAACTGCATGAATCCATGGACCAGACCTGCCTTATGTCAACAGTCCAGGCTTGTGAAGATGGTGTTAATACCAATCAATCATCGCTTGAATTTCACATCCTATTTGAGTATTGTTGCTGACCATGTCCACCCCTTCATGGCCACAATTTACCCATCATTTAGTGTCTACCTCCAGCATAATGCACATTGTTACAAAGCAAAAGTCATCTCAAACTGGATTCAAGAACATGACGATGAGTTCAGTGTTCTTCAGTGGCCTTCGCAGTTACCAGATCTGCAACCAACAGAACACCTCTGGGATTTGGTAGAATGGGAGATTTGCAACATGAAAGGAATTGTGTGATGCAATCTTGTCAACACGGACCAGAATCTCAAAGGAATGTTTCCAGCATCATGTGGAATCCCTGCCACAAAGTATTGAGGCTGTTTTGAAAACAAAGGGAGGCCCTACCCAGTATAAATATAATATTCCTAATAAAGTGTTCTGCGAGTGTATAGATGTATATTGTATATGTAACTATGTATATGCAAAATTCTTTACATCGAATCCTAAACCCAACCCTAACCCTATTTTAACATAAAAAATATTAAAACATAATATAAAAAGATTATATAATATATAAAAATATATTCATATTCCTAGTCATAACAAAGAAATTATTTTACATGTTGATTTTTGAAAAAAAAAAAAAAAAACAAACATAATAAAATAATAAGAAAAATAGTCCCATTTTTCCTGGTTTTGCTCCATAGTCTACATACAAATACACACACACACACACACACACACACGCACACACACACACAGACACACACACACAGACACACACACAGCACTACATAACACCTTGCTGAACCCCTTCAAAGCCCTTGGCCTTATTTGCTGGCAGTTAATGAACAGATTAGCGGGAAGGGTTCAGCTCAGAGGAGAGTTCAGCACTAAATCCTTTAACAGGACCGACAGTCAGTGTCAGGTCGGTCCACACTTCTCCCATCATGCCTTTGAAATAGGCCATGACTTGACTTGTGTCTGCATTATTGCCCCTCCTTCCCCACAACCCTCAACCTCTTCTCAGCCACCTGAGTAAGGAGAAGGAGGCTTGAGGAGTTAGCATGTTTTAAGGGCCAAATTGGATACTTGTTGGCAATGTGCCTTCTCTTTGTTCATATTGTCCATTGCCATATTTACAAAACGGCCTGGCAGGACCTTCTGAAGCACATCGTGCTGAATGGGACTCCCTCAGAAGAGTGGAGGAGACTTTCTAGAGCAGGCATACAATGAGAACTCAGGAGCTGAACGTCCAAGGCGGAGGCCCAGGGTCTGCCGTTTGCGCCTGTTTTCATTCATTTCTTTAATATTCCACAGAAGGTTCTGCTTCAGAGAGATGGCCATTGTGCAATGCTGAATGGGAGACTGAATGGGTGTCTCTGCTTTCATTAATTAGGGCTCACTGCTGTTTCCGCTTCCCAAGAGAGCACCTCATTATGATTTCCTCACATTCTTTAACACAACTTAACCCCATTCCTCAGTTCTAACACCAAAGAAGTACACAATATGCAACACCCCTCAGACTTCTCGGTTGTAAATGGTTTGCTGCTGTCACTGACTATGATCCAAAATCTCTGGCTCTGCAAAAAAGTCTGAAACAAAATGCTGAAAACAAAATAATTAGCTTGGCAAATCTTTCCAGGACACATTTAAAAAAGGCCATCTTTTTCAGATCCAGGATGGCAAACAAAATAAAATTTGCATATTTTATATCATGACAGAAGGATATGATGTAACTCACATCATGTGACAATAAAGTTCTATGCAATAGTCTGACATAGTGTTGAGATGAGAAGCACACATTGATCAGACATTGAAAATAAACCAAGGCATCATCACAAAACAAGACCTTATCTATAGTGTTGAATGCAGCTTAATGTAGGTTTATGCAAAGATGGATCTAAAGAATCAATGAAAGCATTCAAGAGATAAATTCCGATTATGAGCTGATCACAAAGCCATGTATGACACAACCAAAATGACCTAGAAATGGAGAACCCACTCTATCAATTTCATCTTGCGTACACACAAATGCACAGAGTCCCATTACTGATTGCTGAAGAATAATGACAATTTGTGACCTTGGGATCACACTATGACACTCTGTCGAAATAGTTATTAATGTGATGGTCCAAGTGTCACTTCCCCTGCAAAGCCCAGTGATACAAGGCTAATACTGTTTACAAAAGGCTAAGTGTTACATTACATCCAATGGGAGAAAAATCAATAACTGCCCTTTCTTTGTTATAGCATCTTTTTGAAAATCGATGACGCACACGACAAAGACATTTTTGAGATGGTAGTGGGATACACTTCATTGAAAATTGAATATACAGTATATAGAAAATGATTTTTTTTTTTTTTTTTTTTTTTGCAGAGGGAGGCAATGGCATGATCAAATTACATGCTGGAAAAATTGGAAAGAGTACAGCTGAGACATGTTGGAGGAAAGCTGATACAGCAAGCTTAATTTCACTCATTTTAAAAAAGCAGATAGGAAACAAAACAAATAGACAAAATCATATGAATTTACAAGGAGCAGCTTATTTCTGAAGGTATAATAGCCTTTTTCATCATGGTACATTCTTTCACATGAGGAAAAAGGATTTTTTTTCCAGATAAGATTGCTTGTATGAAGGGATGGCTCTGAATGAATGAATTTTGCTTAAATTTGATTAAAAACAGAAAAAAATAACTCAAGCCCAATGTACATAGCACATAATAACGTTCTTTGTCACCATATGAGAATATTTTTTTATTTTATAGAAATTGCCTTATATACTCCACTTGAGGCTTTAAGTTGAGTGCACAGTACAGGAAACATGAGGTAGGCCTGGTGCAATATGAAAGCAGGGATCATTAGATTTTTATGCAGATTCCTCATTCAAATCTTACCATAGACACATTCAACACTTTTTCTTGCAGATGAGTGAAATGCTGAGTGTAGACCCAGTTTTACTTTTATCAGAGATAACATCACCATGTTAATACGCTTAGGATGTATTCCATCACATCACCCAAGCTTCCATATGCTGTGTATTTTTGCTCTTTGCCCAATTAAATTGACACTTTCTTCATTTTAACAATGCATTGATTGAGTCCTGTCAGCAGAAACCTTCCCTCTGTTGATCCTATGCTGAGCCACAAGCATGGTTTGAGAGAGAGAGAGTGAGGGTTTCTTCTTCTCCCCCCTTTACTCCTCTACTAACTGGTTTAAGACTTGTAATTATCTCTTGCTGGGGGTGGCTGTAAATTGGATTAAAGTGGTGAGTTACAGCTGAGTGAATTACCTCCATCTCCCCACTTGGTGGGCCAGGCTTGATAAACGTGCAGAGGGAATGGATTTGGATTCATGTCTTCCACATGGAAAGAAATGAAATTTTCCAACAGAAGGAGCTGATGTGCTAGTGGTATCTGTACGCGCCATGTTTCATCTGCTCCTGCTCTTCCAGAAATGCAATTACCTCTGTTATCGGCAGCTAAATGGCCAGAGCTCGGCAAAGAAACCCACCTACCTGCCCAGGCCACCTGAGTGCGCTGTTTTACATAGCACAGTGGCATGCTTGGCAAGACATACTATCAGCCTACTCCAGCAGCAGAGGCCAAAAATTTTCCTTTGTAATGCAATACTTTTTCTCTTTTTATGTAAGTCAAATGGCATGTCACCTGGTTAGTTTCATTTGTTTTGTTTTTACCTTAGAAACTGTCCTTGGGTTAACTCATCTACAATGCAAGATTACGGATAAGACTGGGACTGAAAGACCAAATTCTGATACTAAAAGTAACTATTGTGCAGATTTAATACATCACAAACCGTATTTTACAGGGTAACAAAGTAATCCTCAATTCCACAGATTTATATACCAACAGATATTTTACATTCTATATGTTCATACAGTTAGAAAGGAAAACAAGTAGAATAATGTGACTATCATTTTGATGGACTTTAATGGTAAGACTTGAGATACATAAAATAGCTGATAACTTAAGTACAGTTACGACAAATTTGTTAAAATCAACACAAGATGCATAATCTTGGGGGATTTCATTTAAAAGAAAGAATAGAGTGATTTAACGAGAGCACCAGGGAACTGTGAGTGACTGATAGGTCACTCCGAATGTAAAATTGTAATCCTGGAGTGAAATACTTTTCAGTCTTTAAGGACAGCACGGACTCTGGAGCGTGAAATAGTAAATCTATGTTTCTAAGTGCTAAGAACCACCTCTGCCATGACTGCAAAAGTCACATTCATCTACAAGCACCTTCATTTACATGGAATTGCTTCTCCTGGTCAGATGGTACAAAATGAAACAATATATTATATATATAAACTTCTTTATATCGATTACATTTCTTTTATTTCTTTTATTATACAATATAACAGCAGACTACTTTCATTATGAACTTACATCATATATTGTTATTGTTTCAGGCAGGACATTTCCATATAGAGTAATTTTATGTATTTATATAGTCTATAGAGCATATAAATAGATGTTACTTAGTTATTACTGAAGGGTGTAAACTACATATATAATATTAATTACTTTTAGATTGTATATGAATGTAATTGCACCCACTGAACTATGAATTCTGAACACTCACATATATGACACTGACATTTTCCCATTGTGGACCATGTTTACAATTCTATTTGAAAAGAACATTTGAAGAATTCAATGCCTAGTAACAAAACCTATAAAACATCAAATAGTAGAGTGATGAGCAACAAATCCATAACTTGATTTTTAAATTTAGCCAAAAAAATTAAAAGTGTTTCAGGTTGGTATTTCATGGTAGACTGGAGGATAAGTGCTGCTCAAGGGTATACACCTGCATCTTCAGTTTGCACTTACAGCCTTGCAAGGTCAAGGGCTCATATACAAACTAAACTGAATGAATTGCAATTCACCCATCCCACATACAGTATAAAGCAAAATAATAATAATAATAATAATAATAATAATAATAACAACAACAACAACCTTTAAGATAAAATGCCATTTTGAAGGATTATGGAAGATACGTAATTGACATAAACTTAAATTGCAAATTAGAGAATGAGAGACAGGCTCACATTATTACAGTTTGTCTTATTTAAATAAAAACATACAATTTAAATGAACAAACAAATAAATCAATATTTATCCTCAATTTCCTGATATATTGCTGTTAACCGTTTATATATTTTAAAGTAACAGCTGATCATCTCATCTATTCACAAGTGTCTTATTATGGTCAGATTAATTAAAGGCATGGGATGTCCTAGAGGTTGAGGAGGTTGGGCTGCTTTTCTTTTGATGTGGGCCGCCAGTCTGGTTGCTCTCTTTTCCCTCTCAAACACTGGAAAATATGATAGGGAGTGTTAATTGTGGGAGATTCTTTGCCACAGTGGGGGTTGTGCGCTGTCATTCAAAGTGTTTATATAAGAAACCAGCAATTTGGAGACCTCCTCAACACTAATTCATTTACTATTACCCACAAGAAATATGACCAAGGAAAAATGTGAGGGTTTCTCTGAACACCTTGCCAGAGAGTGAGTGAGCGTTTAAAGCAATGTAATGAGCAGAATAAATCAGGCACAATCAAGACGCGAATTTTAATCAAACAATATGGCAATACATATTCTTAACAATACATTTTTTTGATTGTTTCTCAACCTTCATGTTCAAAGATTTTTTTTAAATTTTATTTAAACTGGGAAATCATCTCATCTCTATCATCTCATCAAGTAAGAATTTATTGTTGAACATCCATGATATTATGCATTATTGTATTTAGCGTAAAAGAGAGTAACAGCTTTACAGTTGTTTAACAAATGGTTCAATAAAAACTTTCACTTAATGTATGCGAGCATGGCCAGAGGCATTTCATTACTTTGAAATAAAGTGGATATAGAGCAGGCTAAAATCCCTATAGGAGTCGTACACAGCCTGAAAATGAGTCTGTGTGCTCCCGCTGTTTATTAGACAGTAGTCGCAGAGCTCTTTCATCTTTAATTTCCTGCTGTGTCATCTAGAGAGACAGATCAAACAGGGGACAAAGTGGCCCTCCATGCTCCCCCATTACAGATAATGACCCCCCTCCCCCTACTCTTATCTCCTCACTTCCTCTCCCTTTACCCCCCTCCTGAGGACCCTCCCGCAAGGTGAAAGGAAAAAAAGTTGATGAAAGATAATTAAATTTCCCCTCCTGCACACAAACATTTAGGAAGGTCTGTCAATAGCAAACAGTTGGGGTTTATTTCCAGCACAAGAAAGCCAATTTGCACCCCAGCTCACTTCACCTCCCAGTCTCCAAAAACAACATGAAAATCTACTGACAGGCTACAAAAGGATACATGCTAGGATACAGATTGGTTCTATAGTTGTGGAAAGTACTATAACATACAGAAGAAATAGCTGTACTGGATAGAAAATTGTTTAATGAAAACCTGGAATAAAGTGATCATTAATGAAGTGTAGAGAATAAATAATATCGCTCCATATTCTCTCTCAGGCACTCTAAACTACTTTGCCCCAGACTGTCACATGGCTGTCCTCCCTCTCTAGTTGATTTTGATCTTGAAATGCTTGTAAATGTAATGACAACAAATTAAGGATGAAGGTGAGTGATCACAATGTGTCCAGCCCTCCCCAGCTGGCCCTTGCACATGCCTAATATGATATGTCTTCCTGACTTATTCCACAGATCCTGCTGAACTACGATGGGGAAGAGGATGCACTGGTGGAGCGTGCTGGAGGTCACAAGTCATGCAGGTTACAGAAATGTCATAAAACCTGTATTTCCTTATAGTATAGTAATCGGTTGTTCTTTTTAGGTTAAACTGAAATTGAATACTTTCAATATTTTAGATAACAGAAATTATTCTTTAGTTATCTTCTCTTATATTAACCCAAAAGTAATTTTGTAAAACATGCCAAGAAATAATGGACAGTAATATGTTTAATTAAGACAAACCAAAGCGTTTGACAAAATGTCCACAACAATAATGTATAACTGAATCTTACTTTTGTGTGCATGCATTATATTTTCAAATTATTTTAAGCTTTAGACTTATTAAAATTTATTTCTTTTAGAAGCAAGTTCTAGAATAATCTTCATAGTTTTAGAAGGTATAATTGATGGTACAATGCCTCTGTAAATTTGCTAAATAATTAAACAAACAAGCAAATAAATAAATAGACTGGTGGGACTTTTTTGGTGGAGCCTAGATGCAGTATTGACTAGATGTCATCTGTGTTGTGTTGGTAGCTGGCAAATTGACTTACTTGTATAATATTTTTATGCAAGACTAATTGAAATAACACAGTTTAAATATATATGTATATATACGAGACAACGGCTGATCAAGAGGATCCCTCCAAGTAACCAAGCAATATTTTTCATCTGTGTCTTTTACTGCATATTGTTTATAGTCTCTAATATTTAAGATGCAGACTTTGGGATGTAAATACATGTCACTACACTACCAATCAAAAGTCTGTAAATGAGTATATATTTTTTGTTGCCTTAAAGGCATTTTGATGATGGCTTACGGTTTCTGTAAGCCAAATATATACTGAATATAAAGCCCATGAAAAATCAAAAAGTAGGTTTTACTTCAAATTAAATTGTTTCCTTAAACAAGTAGTTTAAGCTAAAAAGTGCTTAGCCCACACCTAACACTGGTTTCCTCATGAAGTTGGTTGAGAAGTTTCCAAGAGTATGGGTTTTTAAAATACATTTCTTGTGCAATGTATAATTCTGTGTTATTTCATAGTGCCATGTGTTCATTATTGCACTGAAATAGTTTTGAGACCGACAGTAATTCATAAATCTATGGATAAAGGATGTCTTATTTTACTTACAACTGGTAAAAGCAAGCTAAATCAAGACAAGAAAAAAAAAAATCTGAAGTTTATGGGTTAATCGAACACCACCATGTTAAACAATGTGACACAGAGAATCTCTTCACCTTTGCAGTCCTTCCACTGTTTACCCTTCCAAACGATCATAGAATCAATCCTTTCCCATCACAACATTTTAATGGGCAATCAAAATGATTCATGTCAATCAAACATCTGTTAAGCTATCCACGTGTTACCATCAGCACCTGTTGACCTTTGTGTGACCTTCATAGGTGAGCATAGTGAAACAGTGTGTCTTCTCAAGGCTCCTAGGACAGGCAGTCCTAAACTGTTTACTTATGAAAATAGATCATTGAGAAGGCCAGACTACTTAAACTTAATTTCTTTCCAACCCCCTATCTTTATTCGCTTTCAATAAAGCACCCAAAAATCCTGCACAGGGGACAGGGAGGTGAAATTTCTCTCATCCAAATGGATTGCAATTTTCCTCCATTTAGCACCTGAAGGTAATTAGCTTGAAGAGATTGCAGAGTGAGCAACACGTTCATGGAACATTAACTCTTGCACATTCTCCAGTTGCAGGGAATTAATAGGAAAGATTAAAGTTTAAAGAGAGCAAATGCCATTACCGCACAAACCACCGCTCCATGGCTATAACCAGCTCTCAGTAAACCAAACCTGCTGCTTCTCCTCCCTTTTCTCAAACTCAGTTGACATTAAGACTGCAGAGAATAAAATAATACCTGCTATCTGTGAGTGTGTGTCCTGGTCCAATAGCCTGCAGCTGATTTTTTCTTCTTCTTCCTAACAGCTTTTTGCATGCTTTTTCACTTCGAGGACAGGTTTTGCTAATTAGTATCTTGGCATTCGTTAATCTGGCCAGCATGCTGAGTAAATGCACATACAAATTCAATTTAATAAAAGGACTTCATGGTAAATTATCAAGCTCAATAACCCATATTCTCTTAATTAAACTGTGCATGTTTTCGGCATTTTTATTTATTTATTTATTTAATATTTCAAAGTTATTTTTCACTAAATGATCGCACATCCCAGCTGGACTGCTAAATTCACTTAAAAGCACCTACAATATATTTTCAACACAATTGCTTTTTATATGTAAACTTATTCATAATTATTTACTGCACACCATTAGTTATCACTACCTACAAATAAACATACAATACTTGTTTAGTGGTGCATTTATCACTCATCCCCTCATAAGAATGGATTGTCATTGCCAATGAATTTTAGAGACCATACCATTCACAGACACAATCACTGCCTCAGAAATTCTGGGTGGAAAAAAATGAAATTGAGACATGGTAGAATTTATTGCCCAGAAAATTCCATTCTACAATCTGATTTGAAAAGTCCAGTCCTCCTAGCTTCAAAAAATCTATTTTCCACATTTTAATACCCCACGTAACAGTCTTCATAATTCATTCGACTGTGTTAAGCACAGTTTTATTAGATCTGAAACAAATTTTGGTGGGGGATCCTATAGGTCATTAACCATGGAGTAATTTTATCCTTGTTTCCCTAATGACACCATAATGGTGAGTGAATTTCTTAACTAAAGACCAAAGAACATTTTGAAGGTCAGCTTCATCTGCAAGCTCCTTCAAGCGCTTCTCACAGAGATTGGAAAAGCCGGAGATTTTTGAAGAGTCATTAATAACGCTAAAGCTGAAAGCCTATTTGCGTTCTCGCTTTCTACCTTTTAATTTCATACTCTTTTTCCCTGTTTCTGCTCCCTCTCTTCTTTCCTTTGCTCCGTTCGCCAGTTGCCCTCATGCAGAAAGAACAGAGAGTCGGGTGAGGGGGGCTAAAATGGCAGTGCAGTCACATACAGATCCCAGATGTGACGCTGCAATCATTTAAATTTTATGCCTTTGTTATCACTTTAATCATTTTCTTTATTCGTTTTGTTTCAGTGCTCAGGGAGAGATACCTGATAGGGTAAAATACCAAGGGAACAATTTTTATTTGGAATGTGGTGCACAGTCTAATTAGAATTTGAATTTTGCTGAGCCTTGAAATGGCCGGTGCTTTATCCTGATCACCTTAGATATTGTTCCAAGTCAATCACTTGTCATTGCATGGCACGCTGGGAAGGGTCTGCTAATCAACTCTATTTTTAACAGTTTTTTTCTTCTGCTGTCTTAGCATTTCTATCCATTTAGGCATTATGTGAGGATGTTCTGAGAGACCATAGTGTGTCTATTTAACATTTTCGTTTTTAAACCAATCAGTGTATTTTCAAAGTTATATTAAGTTAATAAAAGA
Organism: Ictalurus furcatus; assembly: GCF_023375685.1. NCBI lineage: Eukaryota > Metazoa > Chordata > Actinopteri > Siluriformes > Ictaluridae > Ictalurus > Ictalurus furcatus. The sequence continues at coordinate 20,191,503 of NC_071257.1, read as the reverse complement.
CTTAAACTGAACTGAGTGTAAATAAATATAGTCAATGACTGTATACTGTAACACTAACAGCAAATACAAAGACACATTTGCACACATATGCTGTATATAGAATTAAATACATCCATGCTGACCTCTTCTTAATCTCACACACCTCCTTTTCTATTGATTAACTAAAGAAACAAATGGCTTCCATGGAGAGGGTGTAAGTTGTGCTATCAGGATCAGTGTTTTTTGTCATTGCTTGTCAGGCCTAATGTGTGCCTTGGGAGGTGGGAAGTCTCAGTGAGAAGCCATGGGCATTTTATACCCCAGGTAAAAAAAGGGCCTGGGAATGAAATTGGAGCTGACAAGCGTTAACATTTAGAAATGTACCAATAAATGGCTCTTATGTGAAAATATGCTGGGTATTGTTGGTGCACCTTGTGTGTGTCTTTGTCACAGAAGTGTAAGCTGGATTGGAAACATAGAAGCAACAACAACCTAATTCAGCCATTGTTGCCTACTGCTACTGAATGAAAAATATCACATCAATTATATACAGCTTGTGAAAAAAAACATGGGGACGTACATAATAACATGCACTCAATAGAACATTTGTCAAGGCTTTTTTTTTTGTTATGAGTATTCTCTAATGCTAAATGAGTATTCTCTAATGCTCAGAATTACACAGCAGAACCTTACACCTACACGCCACAGTTTTGTAGAGTACCGACTGATAAATGATATATTATTATCAGTGTGTTTATATTCTAATGCACCTTCCAATTCTCTGTATTTGCTCCTAACATTCAAAATACATTTTTCCCATTTCACCTCCAAGTTTAATTGGAAAGTAGTGGGGGCTGCTTTGAAGGAAAGAAAAAAAAAACAATCTATGTGACAAGATGATCGATTACCTGTAAGTCTACCTGACACAGAAATTAGGGTTTTTTAATGATGAGCTGCCTCTTCTTGCACATGAAATTCAAATTCTCGGTAAAGTCTCCCTAGCAGCCATCACCTGTCTTCAGCCTGTGCGTTGCCCAAACACAGCTACTTTGTCTCTGTCACCACAGAGAGGACATTGTTTTCACCAAAAAGTGTTTGTATTAACCAATTTCACACAGCATCCAAGACACATCTCATTGAGTCCTGCGTCAATGATGGGTTGAAAAGAGAAAAAAAAAAAATCCCACAAACAAAGTACCATGGTTTCTGTAGGGGGCTTTTTATTCAAAGGAAATACAAAATGCATTTTCTTTTGGCTAAGACCTCATCTAAAACTTTGAAAATGAGAAATGTAAAAAAAAAAAAAAAAAAAAACTAGAATAAAAAGATATCTTAAAAAGAGACAAAAAAAAAATCTACGTAATATTGCATAATAGCTTTTTTTCATTAGGCAGTAGCTATTTATAAACAGAATATGTTTGCATGACCTTGATGGAAAGTAGATCTAGTGGAAACTTTTCCTCAGAGGTCGTTATTCTCAAAAGGTCTAGAGATTTATACACTCAAACTCTTAGAGCAAAAGGGCCATCTTTCTAATGACAAACTTACTCCAAATTAAAGCCCGAACTTTAAGTTCTGTCACAGGAACAGCTTTAGCGCCTTGTTATGTGGGAGATGTTCATTCAAATATTTAATGCATTTAATTACTGGTCGCCAGCTGTGTTCAGTGATTTAAGTTTATGGGTTTGAAACCTGTTAATTATGAAGTCAAATGCATAAAGCAATCTCCGGTGGTCTATATTGGATGCAGACAGTTAAATTTACTTTAGTGAATTTTCTGCAGAGGCGCAGTGTACTGCTCCCCTCTTCGTGCGCAGTGAAATAAAAGTATTCAGTCACAGCACATATGCCATAATGCTAATGTTAATTAAAACAGCTAATCACAGAGATTCTTTAGAGAAGAGTGCTCATATCTTGTGTATTAAAGGAATGTACATATTCACATATGCATAAAAGTTACACAGGTATGTAGTATTGCATCTGCATCATACCAGCACAATCAATAAAATAACTAAAACTACAGGGGCAAACAGAGGACAGTACTCTACCACGGACTGTTTGTGAATATTGATATATTGAAATATTATCTAAACTCAAGGATTTTTCATGAATGATTTCTTATTCTCATTAATGGTAGATTTCCAAAGCCACTGTGCATAATTTAAGTCTGCACTCCAAAAAAAGGTACTATACTGTACCTATCCGTGCAGTTGGAGTGGTACACTCAAGTGTACATCTTTTGTAGAGTTAATATACAATATACCTAGAAAGGTACATTGTATATTAATGCTACAATGTACCTTTCTAGGTACACTTGAGTTATTTATGTTTGATGGTGAATGTTGGTGCTTGATGGTGAATGTTTATTTTTAACGCTACAAAGGATGTACACTTGAATTGTATATTTACCTAGAAAGGTACATGTAGCATACCATTCAACCTTACTCTAATTACAATCCATTTATGTACCTTAATTTATTAAAACACACTATATCATTAATTCATTAACTCATTTAAACACACTATAGCCACAGATCCAGCTGAAAGATTCATATTAAAGGTACATAAGATAAGGTTCCCACCTCACCAACAAGGAAAGTACAGTGTAATTTTTCAAGAGTGTGTAAGTACTGCTCAAAAATCAGCTCTCCAAATCTTTTCTCACTTTGCCCTTATCAAACAACTGACAAAGTCTGACCAGCAGCTCAAGGCAGAATGCGTGTGCTTCACTCTAAGGGCTTAGTCTCATTAAGAGGGACAACAGTGAAGAGTGACGGGCAACCAAGCATCCAAGACCCCTGGGTATCTGTGCCAGTTTTGCCTCTTGCCCTCAACTGTGCCCAGCTTCACCCCATAACTTCCATTAATAATCCCTTAGTGAATGCTACTTAAGTCCACAGGACAACACAAACCTCTCAGAGATACTGACAGTTGAACTCATCTATACAATGCCGTGTGTTGGTTGTGTTTGATGATGGTTACGTTAAGCACGTTCTGATGTGGCCTGTTTTCTCTTGTTCTGCTTGCATTATTTGCCAAATTGACTTGTGAGTGCTGGTTGGTAACAGGCTTCTATAAATATAATGTGTTCAATTTTTCTTCCTTCTCTCTCTCTCTCTCTCTCTCGCTCTATGCCACACTTTACTCTTTCCCTGCTTCTTTCCAGCTGAATAGCTGGCGACTGGACTAGGACTGATGATTCCAAAAAGTAATTCCATTAAATGTTTTTTAAAAGCCGCAGGAGCTATGGTATCATGGCCATTATTGATGATATCATTATTATGTATAGGATCTCGCCATGAATAATAACCCATTATCTTTCATTTTTCCTGTTTTTGTCACTGCAAGTTGGAAAGGTTAGGTAATTTATTTTAATGTGCAAAGTGTCAGCCAGCACCACTTCCATGCGCTAGTCTCCGACAAATTCTATACTTACAGGCATGATTGTTTTTTCTAAATCAACCCACATTTCTTGAAAAAAATGCTCACCATAAATTACCTTCACATCCTAATTTAGTGCTCCTCATTGTTTAACCGTATGTGTTTGAAACTGGAGGTTTAAAAACATGTTACAGTTCCTTGAACTAAATGCCTCAAAATGCACTGTGCAAGTATCATTCACAGTAGTTTCTCCTTCAATATGCCAAATGAACACTGCTTTAAACAATGGTGAAATTTTAAACATTCTTTAACATAATTAATTTAGAATAAAACATATAATTTTTGCATTAGCAATGATTTTGAATGATATTTGTATACTACTGAAAACTAAATTATATACTTATACAATGGTTATGTGGAAATGTTAGGCTAAACACCAAATGGTACATGGTAAAAATGGTTTTATAATGCCCTAAAATGGTAAAACTGCATTTTTGGCCTAATGCTGTGGAACAAGAGGAAAGATGGGAAAAGGTCTTTCTGAGCATATATAGTGGGGGGAAAAATCATCTCGCTTGACTGCATTTAAATTTATACAAACTCCCTGCCATTGACAGTGATAAATGTTACACTCTATTCTACAATATGTTTAATGCATAGGTCTGTGGAGTTAAGCTTTCTGGGCTTGTACAATGCTGCTGCCTCTGTACCACTCTGTGTTACATCAGATTCACTTCCATTAAAATGCCAAGTGGCACAGTGAAGACAACAACACAATATGACAAGGAATTTGTTTACCTGTCCTGCTCTTCACCTCCACCATTCTTTTTTTGTCCTTCTCTTTTCAGCTATACAGGATCTGATCCTACTATAGTGTATACTATCAGAAGATCCAAAGTAATTAAGTGCTTAAGGCAACAAACACTTTATTTAGGTTTTATGCTTAATTTTATGACTGGAAGTTAAAAATATATATATATTTTCTTTAAAAAAAAAAAAAAAAAAGTAGTTTTTAATTCCTCTTGAATGTCCCATGTAGGAATCAATAAGTTTGTGAGAATGGTCCATGCCTTAAACCCAGAACCAGTGCCACATCACTGTGCTCTCAAGAAGCACTATCTTAACCATCAAACATGAACATCTCAGCTTATCAGTCAGCACAGAGCACAAGAGCAATGTGCACAGTTGCTGAGTGGAACGGTAAAGCCTTTAGTCTATTCTGTAACTGGTCCAAAACATAAGTTCTGGGGTTTTTTTTCCTTATACTTTCCAGTGCTTAGCTGTGCATTAAGGAAAGCCTCTTTTTGTCACCTGGGCTACAGGGAACATCAAGGTGCAGATAGAGACACATTAAAATCCATACACTTCACCAGTACCCAGACTTCTATTCCAGCCAGTCTTGGTTAATCAGCAACAAATATGACCTAAAGTTATATACTTCCAAAAATAAACATGTTACATAGACATAAATAAAGGCTGACTAGAAGAACTGACCCCTGGTGTCTATTTGCTACTTCACTACAAAGTCACACACAAAAAATATCTTGTCACAAAGATTTATAGCAGCCATGGACTGACTGGAGTAACCCAACACTAGTAGATGTTGCACTATATAAAACATTTCACCCACTGGTGAACAAAGCAAAGCTAAGTGTTTAGTTGTAAATAAGGCAAAGAAATTAATGTAAGTAAACAATCACAGAAACTAGAGATGCTTTCATAAATCTTAGTGCTCAGCGGGAAAAGAAGAAGGTGGCAAAGGGGCAAATTCCTCATAATTCTAGAAATTTAGTCATGTCTGTATTACTGTGTCTTAGCTATTTATGTTTCTCATAAATAAGAAACAAAGTCCTTCACTAAGGACTTCAGAAGCTAGGCTAAAATTGTGTAAGCAATGGAAACCAGTTGTGTGGGGTTGGGGGGGGGGGGCACCTTCGATGCCCTTTTTCAATAAAACTATGCAGCAAGAAAATGTAAGATAATTTGACACATTAAAGAACATGATGTTTTGAATGTCAACTTTTAGTGACATTGCTCTGAAAATGTCATGCAATGATGCTGTGGCCTCTTCGTACCCTGAACTCTATTTTCAAGACTTTGCTCGACAGACCATTATAGTCCCACAAGCAAACAAGCAGAAGAAGGGTACTGTACCTGCACAATCATTGTGTTCTTCCATTTTATGATCCATACAATAGCTCCAGGATAGAAGGGTTTCCAACTTACTAGGACCATTGTAAAGGCTGTAATATGTAAACAAACAGGCTGGAACTTGATATGATTTACAGCACTCCTGGGTCTGGCCTGTCATTCCCTAACCACTGAACAGGCCGGGGTGGCCAGATATTTCTGCACCGACAGTTTGAGCACTTTCGATTTTATACCTCAGCAATTTTTATAGCGTCTTTAGGTGCACAGCACATGCCAGCTATCCTTGGGAGGGTGAATAGAGAATGGAGGGTGGGAAAAAAATTGCAAATAACAATAATGCAACAAAAGATTATCAGAGAGGACTAGACTGCTAGGTCATGTGCCTGGCTGGCTCTGTGTGGCTCTGTAATTGGAGGAGAGTTGAGAGGCGGCTAATATCCCGAGTCGTCTCTCGCCTCCCCTCCAGATTAAGTAAGGTAGAGTAACCAAGCCTCGGAGAGCCCAAGTGTCTGTAGAGGGCTGTTGTAACTGATACTGAGCTGCTCTAATTAAAGATTTTTGATTGAGGGAGTAATGTTTAATATACAGCATATCTCACTTCTCCTGCACTTTGGAGTAGCCGGGTGGGGGGTGAATGGTTGATGGGGGTAACATACTATTCTCTTATCTTACCAGCACCCCTGGGTGGAGGCTGCTGAAGGGTGGATGCCAATCCTGTGCCACTCCTATGAGAACCATGGTGAACTCAACTGCAGTTTTTCAGAGATATATTGCTGAATTGGGCAGTGCTGAAAAAGCTTCTGTTTTTTTGTTTGTTTGTTTTTTGTCTAAATACCATTTTTAAACATTACATTAATACAAGAATTATATTTCACTTTGTGTGAGAGATGTAAACCATGTACCTGTCAAATTTGATTTCACCAGCCACCTAATTTCATTGGTTTAAACATGCAACATATTCAAAATATCTTTCTACTTAATTCCCAGTTGACATGGTGGTAGGTTACTGATCCCATTTTTTGTCTAGTGAACAAGGTTAGCTCTTTCAATTGGTCTATATTGTCCCCCATTACTCATTTTCTGTGTAGCAAATCACTTGTGACAGTCAGATTTTGACAGTACAGAAAGCCTAGCCTTGGTCATTAGAGTTAATATTATATTTCTTTGGCAATCCCTCATCATTTTGGGCCTCATTGACTATTTTTCTTTATAAGATATTAAGTATTCAAAGCTCATTTACATCCTTATTTTTCAATTTGCTGCTGCAGTAGTTTAATTTATTCCATATAATTTCTTTCTCTGAGAGGGACATTAATCATTGCCTGTGTGTTTTAGCGCCCCTGGGTTTTTTTTTTTAATCAATAAAATAAAGGAATAAAATATTCTCCTTAACTGTATCCAGAGATGTCTTGCTCCTTTGTTATTGTCATTCTTGTCACTGTCATCTATGTATGTATGTATGTATGTATCTATCTATCTATCTTTCTATCTATCTATCGATCTTTGCTTTATGCTCACCTAATGCATACTGGGTAATTTCTGTTTAATAGTAGAGTTATTTTGGCATAGCCTAATTTTTCCCCTTTTTCCACCAAAGAACTGAAGTTATGGCTTCATACTTCATAGCGCACAATGGGCTCGGTAACTAAATTACAGTGAAGTGACAGGGCTAATTTCCTCTTTAATAATATCACTTTCTTAGTGTTTTTCAATGAAGGAAAGATGAAGTCATGTCTGATGTACATACATTACACCATTTAATTTAAAGTTTGACATATTATTTTTAAACCATAATACGTTAACATAACCATGGTCAAGGTTTAACTGTGAAACTTTCTGAAAACATTTCAAAGAAGAATGAACATGCGCTTTATGACATTCATTTAAAAAGTGAGTTATTTAAAGTGCTATATATTAATATACCAAGGAGAGCCTTCCTGTAATGCTTTTGGTAGTTCTGTATTACTGGTCTGTTGGCCTAAATACTTTCATCTTCTTTCTTCCTCTCCTTTCTTGTTGTTTCTTCATCCCTTTACATTCATTTTATGCTTGGCTATTCCTTTGGCTATCAGTGTATTAATGCTGGGGCTTAAGGGAAACAGCTTCTGGAAGATAAGCTCTGCAGTTGACATGCGGCTGCTTGCAGTTCATACATCACTCCCCCCTGCTACCACCACCAACACCAGCACTATTACCAACGTTTCCAAAGGCAATTAGGTTTTTATAGCTTTATAGTACAAAATTGTATTTTTCTATATTATTTAACTCAAAGAAACAGGGTTCATTTGGCTTCAAGTGGAACATCATGTTACATGTCTTAATTTGCTTTTGTGTCTTCTGAGAACATTGACCTTTGAGTGTGTAAGGGTTGCACGGGTGACGCAGGGAGAAGGAGTAGTGGGCTTGTGTGTACTTCGATACATAATGCAGAAGGACCATAATACTTTGTGCATGGCTAGTCACAGGCTGTCTAATCACGAGGAGAAGACCCTCTGTCTCACTCCATAAACCCCAGAGAGTAAGAGGACGGGTGTGGGGGCACAATGTCACTTGTAAATCCCAAATTAAACTCAACTGCCCAAAGCTTCAGTGCATAAAAACAGTCAGCCCCTTCCGTACCTTCTTTCGTCTGCATATACATTCATGACAAAGACAGGACAGTTGCTCAGGAGTCAACTGAGTCAAGGTTACATGATGGTCTGTTTGATTGGACCTTAGTTTTGGTTAATTTTCTGCAAGTATGTCATAAAATATACAGTGCTTTGCAGTCTCATTTGTGCAGTATGTGTGTCATGCATAGACAATGGTAAACAAATTATATGTATGTTTTAGAATGTAGAATTGTAATGGTAGTGCACACTTAGGGTGGGCTTTATTCAGCAGCCTACAATTCCAGCTAGAGAGGACATGGGCTAAAAAAGAAATCCATCAAATTGCATGCAAGCTAGTTTGAGCTTGCTAAGGGAAATAACCTCCTTGAAGGCAATCTGTTCATTAAGATAATGTGTTAATTCCAATTAAACTAACATTAAAATGGTCTTCATAAAGAGTTTAAGTCAGCATTTTTCCTAACTTGCTCTTTTAATTACATAGTTCCTCTGCTGTCATTAAGGGTATTAAAAATTCATTAACAAGAATAGTACAGCAGGCCGGCAACAAATCAGCAAAACTTTCAACTAATGTTGTCAAAAGATTATGGCGATCTGTGATTTTATTTGAGTGGCAATTTATTACTACAGAGGGTTGGAGGATTAAGCATCAACTTAGGCATCAACAGGTCCATGCCTTACTTCTTAAACCTGTACATTAGATGGAAGAGAAGCTTAAAGAAATGTAAATGATATATGTGCATTGATGATTCAGGAGTTTATATGAAACAAGTAGTCATTTGTTACATTTATATTTATTTGCAACATCAAATTCTTTCCCTAATGCTTTTCCACTGCAGCCTATAATGTCTCCGTCAGTTATTTTTCCCTGTCCTAATTTGTTTTCATCAAATGTGTTTATGGCTATCTGAAAGTGCTTTACAGCTTTCCTATTCAACCGTGCTGATGGAAACAACTGAGTCCACAAATAACATAAGACTGTGTATTGTTTTTTTTTTTTTTTCCAGAAGATTCAGACGAGTCTGAATTTCACTATGAAACTTTTATATATCCTCTATATCTAGAACGGCAAAGATTCTACATTGTACTGTAAACAGCATGAAACATGAAGTCGAATCATATTCTACAACAAAACACAAGAATCCATTTACCTGGGTGTGGTGAAATTGGGTCATATGCACAATATTATGTTTGCAATTCAATAATTATTGATGGTGCTCACTGAAGATTAATCTTGCAGATTTACCATGTCAAGTGAAACCCTGATATGCCAGAATAAATAATTGCTCTACTGTCATTTGTATAATACAAAGTTAGATGCTGTAGCAGGTGTAGAATTTTTGGCATTGGCACCAGAGTGATCACTGATTTGGCAAGAATGTTTTGATTAATTGCATAAATACATATTAAATAGTAGCTATCTAAGCAGTGAGTGAAATCAACCACAATAAATCATTAAATTCAATCTGCACAAGTGAATTTCAAGTAGAGACAAGAGGAGATAGCAAATATTGTTCCAGAGAGAGCTTGTGGGAGTTGGACATTTGTTCTTAAATATATCGACAATGACAAAATACAGACTGTTACTATTGGACAGTTAATAAGTCGATAATAAATATGTTTGATTAGGTCAAATCTTAATTCATCTGACTGGTGAGTTGTGGCCTTCAAAATTCTAACGTAAAATTTCACCTCCTTTATTTCTGAAGCATACTCATATAGTAGACTCTGGAAGCTTGGAACATATGTCATATGTGTTTCTTAAAATACATGTCTTCACTCTTGCAGAGGAAAGCAGAAAACAACAGATCCACCAAATCAGACAGTAAAGGTCCCGTGACTCCGGTGCCACTTCCCCTAATGTCTGCATTTAGTCATCCAATCCCAATCAAAATAACAATAATGGTGATTAATGATGGAAGTCGTTTTCAAGGCAGAATGGGACACACAGCACTGATGCTACTGATGGGCTCTTAACATGCTGATTTGACTCTGATGTGAATTAGAGTAGAAAGAGGGGGCTCCCTGCCGGGTCTGTGGTTAGAACAATTTCTGCCACTTACACACACGCACATTGTTAATGGCCTTTTCACAAGGGTGCCAAAAAAATGCTAATAATTATGATAATGGGCTTCTTTTTATAACTAACCAGTGCACCAATGCGTATCCTAATGTTTGTGTCAAAGAAGCTGTACAGTGGCTGAGCAGAGTGGCGGCATGAATTAGCCTTAATAATCTCAACAAAGCCTGATTAATTTATAGAACTAGAAACAGTCTTAGACCACAATCAAAGATTTGTGAAACACAAAGCTAGTTACAGTGTTAATGCACGGCCTGTTAATTGCATATAATAGGTTAATTACAACATAATAGGTTACAATATAATAGGTTAATGTAGTATTTCAAGTACAGAAAACAAACTATCACACTAAATACAAAATGAAAATTAACCATGGTTGATTACTCACAAAATATAAAAGACAGTGTTGACTGTGAACACGTCGTGGCTACTACAGTACAAGAAGAATGCAGAAATATAAATAGAGCATGTACTGTATTATTCCTTCCCTAAAGGTGAACCTCATGAATGCACCATCCTGCTCTTAATGCTGAGGAAAAAACATAATGTTGCTACATTATTAATACAGCCTGCTCTGTTGTTAATCCTATCTGTGTGGTGTCGCCTTTGTATCGACACCCATTAAAATATTTATAGCGATCTAATTAATTGGCATCAGAGGGATGTTTTTGTGGCAACAATGTAAATTAAGCTCTAGATCCGGTTCAAATATTCAGCATACTAAGCGCATGTGTGCATGTTTTTTTGAATAGAGTCCAGAGGCGCATTATCCAAACTCCATCCTAACCTGTTTATTAATACATGACTAATCCTCCATGAGATGGCAATGCTAGGAGCAGACCTTGATGAGAGATGCTTTTTGGCTGTTGGTAATTGGTCAGGTACGGCAATTTATTTATTTATTTATTTATATTTTCAGTGAGCGCATTTGACTTGTTATTGAATCTCATTATCTTGTCCAGTGGGGTCTCATTACTCACTGAGAGTAATCTGTAATGATAGGCTATCATCAATGAGCTGAGGTGCATTGTGTCATTGATTACATTCCGCCAAACTGCTCTGGAAAAACACACTCCCCACAAGAACCCCTCATGAGCTACCGATTCAGGCACTCACTAGGCATTATACATTTTGCCTCACTGCTTACTGAGGGATGAATGTCTTATTGATCTAGAATCAGACTGGGCTGTGAATGGAGAGAGAGTTCCTGTTTACATACAAGCTGGGTTTGATTGTCTTGGGTTTAGGCTGCCATACCAGAGCTCTGCTGCAAATCCATCAGGCCTGACAGGTCCATTATACAGCCTTTTTTTTTTTTTTTTTTTTTTTTTTACAAATTTTGGCACCTCATATACTCCCTGATATCACTTTCAACCAAAAACACACTCATAAGAGTCCACAGAGCTGCAGCAGTCGAAACACAAAGGCTGGCTGCATTTATTTGAGAGATTACCATAAACACAATTTGTTTTCAACTGTCAGTCTGTTTTGAACTTGTATTGTTTTTTGAAACCATGATACCCTGCAAAGTCAACACTAAGTTTAAACATATATTTTCAATTAAGAATATTAGAAAGGTTTAGGGGTCTGCCATTAGTCAATGACATGATATATCCCAAAAGGCAGAGAGCAGTGTTGCTCCAAAGGAAAGTAATTCTTCAGTGAACAAACACCATGCTGGAAAACATGACAGATGAAACATGAGGAAATGTAGATTCTTTTAACAGTATGTTTGTACTACCCTTGTCATTTCTGTTATTCTAGGAAAATCCAACACTCAGCATCTAATTTTTGGGTGTCTGCCACTATATCCACTGAGCAGCCTAAGCTTCAAACTCCCCATAAACAAGTCCACTGACTGGCTTATCTAGTCCATGTGAGACAGGCCACTATGCCTGTAACAGAAATAGCCATTTAAATGATTTGAGTGGTGACAGCCACTGGGAGCTGAAGAGGGATTGTGTTGAGCAAACAGACCCCTGAGCCCAGCAAGATCCCTGGAGGCTGCCTCTAACCCTCAGGCAACACTTGACAACCAACTTGTTTCAGTATGGCTTTACACTTCAGAACATATTGGCTTTGTAATGCTAGACAAAATGCTAATTCAAAGAATTGTTAATGTGCTATTTTGTGTAAATGTGAGCCAGGGCAGATGGGGGTTAAAGTGAGGCAAAGCTTGATTGTTCATTTTACCACAAAGTCTGCATTGGGCATTTTCACTTTAGCTTATGTGCTATCTTTCTATGTGGATCTTTCTTAATCCTTTACATCCCTTTGAGTCCTCTAATCAAAATCCTGTTAATCAATGCAAAAAACTAACATGACCCATTACTAAAGGAGTTTGATACAAATATATTTATTTCATTTTAAATTTTGTTCCCTAAATATTTCTACACAGGGGATAGCCAAGCCTTGGATGCCCACATAGACATTACCGCATGTTGCACTGGGAAGTATTCAAGCCATGAAACACCACAGCATGCTGTTTGATGGTGTCACAAGGTTAGATAGGCAACACAGTGGGCACAGCTTTAAGCAGAATTCCAACGCCTGTTTAAAAAGCGACCCCCAACTCTTTTGACATAACCTTTTTTGGGAGGCACTGGACAAAAGCCATCGTTTCCTCTGAGATATCCTGTTAAAGCCATTCTGAAGTCGGCCGACCGTGGCCCTCCCTCAAAGAATGGGGCAACATTATTCAGCTTCCTCCTTCTGATCCTCAGCCTACAACAAACCATGTAATCCACAGCTCAGTGGCCATAGAGAAAGAGTAGGCACAGAATGTCCCTGTCACACGCTGCAGATGGGATCGGCTAAGACACAGAAACCAGGAGGAAATGTGGAAGGACATGCATTAGATTTGTTAATTTCAGTAGTGCTCTGCAGAATTCATATTTTGGAATAGGGAACTATTTTATGATTCAACATTAGTGTAAATGTAACATATATGTCAGAGATATGCCATCTATGTAAGCATTTGTTTATATATGTATTTATGCACTAATTTCTGTTTGTTTCATTTAAAATTATGAAAACATCAATTTATTAATCTTTAACAGTTAAAATCTTCTTGAGAAAGGTCTTTGTTTGTGCTGATCCACAGGGCAGAAACTCCACAGACATCACACAGGGCCTCTCTTAGCAGCAGACAGACTGGCCTGAGCCCTGTGTATAATTAACACCCCCAACAGTGATATTAAATAGAATCTCCCTCAATGGTGATAGCGATGAACCCAAAGAAAGTGGGGGAAATATCCAAAATGCATATCTCAGGGGCAAACGTGATAGGATTACAAAATGAGCAGCTTGAAAACTGTCTTGGCTTTGATGAAGAAACATTTAATTATCCCCCTGTGGAAGAGATCCCCTATTGTTTAGAGCTAATTTGTCCCTTTTGGCTATTTCCCTGGCCCAAAGGCCTGTCAGTCTCATGTTTCTATTCTGCTTCTGTTGTCTGCACCTCTCACTGCTACCTTGCAATAACACCATTATAACTAAAGACCTGATTGAATAAGTCCATTATGACATTACAGAAAGACATTTGGCACAAAGCAGTCACTGGGCCAGTAACCAACGATTTCTCAGTAATTGGCAAAGCCTGATAACATACCAAGTGACAATATGGAACTTAGCTAAAGTCTTTTTGAAAGTGTTTATTAACAAGGACATAAGTTTGTTTATTTAAGTGCTATAGCAAGGGCAAGGATCTCAGAAGGAGATGAAAGAAAGCCAGGCACACCCACAAGAAGGGATCAAGCAGGTCAATTTCCCCTCACTTTGTCCTGGCCAAGGGTTTGAGTTCCCTCTTCCACAAAGGCCACTATTGGGCTGTACCATGGACTCAGCCTCTCAAAATAAGCCTTCTTCTCTATCACTTGATATCTTAGGATAATAGAAGGCAATAAGTGTCTTCAAAGCATGCCTCCCTTTTCCTACTGAAATAAGAGGAAACACTCCCTTCCCTGGAAAATAGCATCCAAACAGAAATGGATACAGCATAATTCTTTCAAGCAACACAAATCAACTCTCGACATTATAAAAACAGCTCAAATGTATTGAAAAGATTTGATTACGTAGTGATAGAATTAAACGGAAAATGTCATGCAAAAAAATAAAAAATTACATACAGTGGTTTAAAAATAATCCACTTAAAAAAATTATGCTGAGTATCACTGAATGTCATAAAGTGTCTTTAACAATCTGCAGCTCTAAATATTAACAGATTACTGAACCCCAAATGTATTGTCCATGAAAACAATCTGCACTGTACATCCCATCATATGGTCTTTCTCTCTGTATCCTTTCTCATCACGTTTTAACAATACATTCACATTAGCCCTGACAGTGGGTTCGGTTCACATTTAAATGCAATTTAAAAGAGGCATATATTTGCATAGGGAATTAAAATTAAGAGCTAATTATGCAAATAAATTATGGAATGGAGGGCTTGAGATGCTTTGCTTTTCAGTTATTATCTCATTTTGTGAAACAGTAGTAACTTGATAGTGCAAAATGCATTGAATGCATTTTGATGGAAACCCACACAAAGGTGTTAAATATTCAAGTGCTATTTAATTACAAAATAATTAGCAGCTTATAAATTACATGTGCTGCTTCTTAAGTACAGCTAAATAAATTCCCTCCCAGAGGACTAAGGTTTCGCTCATACTACATACCCCTTAATTCATTTTGCATGAACTTTGAAAGGGAATCCTTTTGTAAGGGGATAACTGCAAAAATACCTCTGTGCACTGGGTCACAGAAACTTTCTGTATTAGTGAATTGAGTTTAAGGTCAGCATTAAGTTTCAGATTTCTTAGAAACAGGCTAAAATGTTCCAATTTAAATTGTTAATTGTTATAATAATAATAATAATAATAATAATAATAATAATAATAATAACTATTTATTGCTATTATTATTATTGTTGTTGTTGTTGTTGTTGTTGTTGTTATTACTATTATTATTTTTCATTATTTCAGACCTTTAGTGCAGGCGTGTTTAATATATTACATGTTGTGCAATATACAGTATTATCACATGTCAAAAATAAACACTCTCTGTCACTGTGTTACTTCCCCTCTTGTCTGACGTTGTTTCATGTTAACAACCGTGTAGCACCATGAACTATATTTCATTCCTAACTTTACATTTGTCTCTGATGAGAGGAATGACAATAAAGCCTACACGGCTTGACTTGAACATTTAAAGACCATATTATAAAAAGTTAATATCACATTAATATTTACAGCTGTTCCCTTTTGACTGATTGCAGTCCAACACAAATGAAGTTTCCAGTAGATTTAAAGTCACATGGGACTGCTGACATTCAAAAGCAAACTGCCAGCTCTTAGAATGAGCAAATTGCAGCAGACTAGTTACACATTGACCTCCTCCAGTAGGTGTCCTCACTATAACAGTGAGCAGTCTGTCTCAAAACAGCACACATGTCTGTGTGTTTGCACCACATATGACATTATATTGTATATATCCTTTGTTTAAGAGGTAGCAATTTAACACCATGCTATTAGAAGACAGGAGCCATTGATTCTGAGTTGGTAGATGATTTTTATGTCTGAAAGGTCTGCTGGCACAGAGTTGTAAACGAAAACCATATAGTGGTAAGTACATACTCTGACAGAAAGAGAGAGAGAGAGAGAGAGAGAGAGAGAGAGAGAGAGAGAGAGCAACCTACAGTGTGTATGCAATGAAGCTGAAAGCTGCTGCCTATGCTTCAATATTTGACTTGGGTGATGAGAACACGTCTCAAAGAAATGATTTAATTTGTGCTGATCTGCAAGATTAGGAATGAAGCGTAAATGAAGCAACTCTTTGGTAAAATGAGGATTTAACAGAGATTATAAAACCTGAGTGCTCCACACAGTGTATATTAAAACAGAACCAGGGACGATCTGAATATCACATCCCTACTGCAACATTGAAAAGGTTGCAATCGCATATTAAAATGATTTTATGTTTTAATACCTCACTCAGCTGCATTCCTACCATTCAAAGTACACTTCATTCTATGTAACTGACTGTGATCTGATGAAAAGCTCCACACAGTTGCTGTGATAAATGAATTCTATTTGATCATTTTGTGGAGCTGTGATTCTTCCGTATCTTACTTTCTTTCCACCTATACAGTGATGTATATGTGCTGTCAAAGAGCTCTGATTATAAATAACTTTTCTGTGTGCCATTGTTAACGTGGCTCGTTCCTTGGTTAATTTCATAGGTTTACTTTCAGGAATGAATCTTCTTAATCAAATCCATTCACCACAACTCTATCGAAGGAAAATGTTTCTGTTTGCAAAACAAATTGGCTGATTATGTGCATAATCATGCAAATAAAAAAAGAGGAAGAGGAAAAGGGAAACAGGCCTGTGCGACTATGCCATGAGTGTCGAGATCATTTAAAACATTTATATTAGGAAATGATCATCTCCATCAAACAGCCATGCCCATTTACATTTTTGCAAACAAGTCAATTTGTGAATAGCCCATATCATAAATCAATGACAGCTGATTGTAGTGTCGGTACCAAACCAACGTGGTACAGAGAACCAACATTACAGCATTAATGAATTACTCAATTTAGCGATATGATTATATTTGTGGGTGTAATGATAAAATGGAATAAAATTTGCTTTAATAAAACAAGTTTTTCTTGTGAAGTAAAATGCTCAGTTAACAATAACTTTTTATTCCACAGGAAAGCGTCGTTCTGTTCCTGAGATCTGTACGAATCAGTGTGCGATCTGAGAGGCGACAAAGATCTGAATGCTCCAAGTTGTTGGAATGGAGATCAGTGATAAGCATCCCTTTAATGTAAGAGCAACACAAACAGAGCAGGTGCAATGTGAGCTGGAGTACAGCACAAACAGCACTTCAGCTAGGGTTGTTGTAAAGTCATTCTCAGTCGTAGTCATCACTGAGAAAGGGCTGCAGGCTTCCTCTGTCAATTCCCACTCCTTTGGGTCAAACAAACAGCTCTCCCAGAGCCAGCTCAAAGGCTAGTGTCTGAGCAGCCAAGCTGAAAATGTCTCTTGTCCTCTGTTGCTATGTATGTGTTTCATCTACCAGCTGCTTGGGCTTTGTCAGTGACAAAGAGCTGTAGTATGAGGAAGCATCATATTTATTGAGCAGATAACCCCAGTGTTCTCACAAACCTTTCATCCTTACACAACAGAGTGGCTTTGTTACTTTTTTTTTTTTAAACAATCCACATTCACAAGTTGCGCTGTGGAAATAATCCCAAAAGGAGAGGAGTGGGATGTAAAAAAAGGACAGATTTCCTGTGCACTGTGGACTAGCATTACTTTTTTTTTTTTTTTTTAAGAAATCATGTTACTTTTGCATAAAGCCTGATTCATAATTCGAAGATTTGAAGTTTTGTTACTATTTTTCAAAAGATGTGTCATCACTCAGCAGCTTTGAATGATTAGTTAGGCAAAGATCTCTAACCCCATTGAGGCATTTCTCTCTCTCTCTCTCACACACACACACACACACACACACACACACACACATTCAAATGGCCACACTGTGTAGGATTAAGAAACTGGCTTGGAAACAGAGGAGGGAAGAGAAAAAGAGCACACCGCATGTGGGACAAATGAGATGGAGGTATTCTTCCAAAACAATGATTCTAATAAAAAGGAGATTTCGGAATAAAATGATTTTCGCTAACCAAAAATGTATTAATAATCTAAATACCATTTTGTTTTATGAAAAGCAAAATTGTACTGAATATTATTATATCATCATATAGGGAAAGAAATGAATAAAATACTTCACAATGCGTGATATATAAATAAATATATGTTAAAAATTCCCTTGAAAAAAAACCCCCACATTACTAAATGTGATAATGAGCCCAAAAGAAAATTCAGCATATAAATCTAATCATAATCAGCACTGAATTACAGATGTCTTTCTAGAGGATTCTTTCTTGCATGACTTGTCAAAATTGTTTAGGCCAAACAGCTTAATAAAGAAAAAGACTGAATTTAAAGCCTTATTTGTATGTAACGAATGATTACGAGATGTACATAAATTACATCTAATGTTCTTGAGTAATAACATGCATGAAAGGTGGAACTAGGTCTTGCCATTTACTTCACATTATCAGATTGACTCCTACATTTTCAGAGCTGACAATGTTGATGTTGTCCGACAATTAATTTCTTCATTAACGCTGGATTATGTGGCAGCTATGCAAACAGATCGCAATGGAGGACAATACAACTTTAACAAATAAAGAAAGGAAAGAGCACAATCCACTAATGACAGATTATAAATCATATAATCTCTCAGGCAGGACAATTAAGGTAATTAAAAGCAGACAAAGATATATCATATGCATATTTGCAAATGCAGCACATTTCTTTTTGATTATACATTTACATAAAGTAATGGACTTCTTTAAGAATCCATTCTAATTATTTTAGCAAGTCCCATTAGTCAGAAAGCAAATGTCTTCTCTTAACTAAGATCATGCCCCAAGGTTGTCAATTTCAGATTTCAAATTATATGGAATGCATTTTAAAATCTGAATTGACTATCTAAAATTTCAAAGAAAGCATGCTATACTATTCTCATATGCCATTAAAAATGAATCAAATCAAATAAAATTATGTGATGATAAAGTACTGTAAGTAAATCTTAAAGACTGGTTCATCTTTGTTAATGTAATTTTCACACAACTTCAGATGAAGTTCTGACAAGCAGAATGCAAAGTTATTGTACATTGTACACTGTACATATTGTACAGTGTATGTACATTCAGTCACATAGGCTGGTATATTGCAATCTCAGCATTGGTTACTGAGACATAGTGGTTTTCCCTTTCAACGCCCCTCAGGGCTTTGCATCATTTCTTTGCAGCTTTTCTTTTTGCCTTTTTTTTCTTGTCGGCTCTGAGCCCTTTGAGTCAGTGGCTGTGGGGTTTTTGGGGAGGGTGGATGCCACGCGCTGAGAGCCCCCCAGCTCAGAGTGCAGCATGTCCCTCAGGCTGTAGGCCTGCCTCCAGGGGCTCTCACAGAAAAAAAAGTGAAACCAATAGTTTATCCTCTAGCAGCAGGGCCTGCGGCACGCTCTGGAGGGGGGGCATTGTAGCACATTACCAAGACAATGCTGCCATATGGGGAACAGAAGGAACTCCAACTTGCAGCCCACCAAAAGCAAGGCAAACAAGCCAGCCTCATATGCAGAGCAGTGGTCACTTAGGGTTAGCTGTTTTTAGCATAACAACAGGATAGAAAAAAGGAGTCATTTTGTTGCTATTAAGTCTTATTATTCCAGGGAGTCACAAATTCATAGGGCTCCACCATATGAGTGAAGATAGGGTTAGGGGCCCAGGCTGTGTAAATGACAATAGTGCTTTGGTTACTTGGGCCTTAAATCCTACCTTAAATCCTATCTGACATAGACACTTCTCTCCTTTTTATCCTCTGTGAAAATAAGCTTAAAGGTACAAAGAGGAGGAAATGAATATATAAGATGCTGTCTGATTCATTCAACAGGACACTGTTTATCTTCCTGGTCTCTCTGAATGAAGTGAAAGATGTAAAAATTTAAAGTGTAGACAGAGAGTGTACTGTCTATTCAATCATTTGAATGCAGTGAGCTTAAGGTGCCAGCTTAAAGCTACCACCATGTAGTGTACTTTTACTGTGTGCAAAAGCATAAATCAAACATTTCTGGTAAAAATTAGTAATGTAACCACACAAACAAAAGCCTTTAATAAGAAAGCAGGCTTTCTTTGCATAATAAGAATACACACTTTGTACATCCTCGAAGAAAATATAATAAGTAATAAAAATTATTTTTCTCTTTCATTTTGGTAAACAGAGGCTGAAAACAAGCATTATTCAGTTTAGTTCATCAGAAAATTACAATCCTACTCTTACAGAAAGGTAAGAGTGAGCACACGGTGGAACTAATAAGTTTGCCCTCTTTTTTTGCACTGATCCTCAAATGTGCATCAGGACTACTAAATAAAGTAAGGTTTAATAGCAGAAAATCATGCAGCAAGGTTCTGTGGCTGGGAAAAGGGAATTTAATCATCAGTTTCAATGTTGTCAATAATCACTGTGCCATCTGTCAACAAATGAAAATGGACTAGACTCATAATCTACCTCATGATGGCTTGAACACACCAAAGGGCCTAGTAAAGAACAACCAAGCATACTGATCCCCAAAACCCCAAGCTCTTTAAAACATTCATGCTCTTGAATTTGATTGAACAATGTCCACTATTCTTATTTCTCAAGTCACATTTAGAGAAGGAAAACTGCAATTCTAGATAAAATATTGAGTAAACTCTAGTTATCATGTGAAAACGTGAAAAATAAAACAACATTCCTTATTTTGTTTAATTAATATGTGAATATAAAACAACCATGTCATAAAATCATATCTGGACAAATTAGCATGGGGAAAATAAACATTGTTTAAAATTTACATTTGGAAAACATAAATACACATGCAGTACACATGAAATGTCCACATGTGAAAAATGTGTCTGAATCATGAGATTATTCTCAAGTGAACTTTTCTGTAAGAGTTAGTCAGACATTTAACTTGTTTGAGTATTCTCTGAAGGTCTTTGGCAGTGGTAGCATAAACAAAGTAAAGTAAAAGAGCATACTCACTGTGGAGGAGAGGATCTGTGACACTCATAATAATAATACTAATAAAAAAAAAGTATCACAAAATATATGCATCTGTTCCCCTGTTTAGTATTCCTGCCATCAAGATACTAACAACGGCTGTTGACAAACAGCTGAACAGCGACATAAGTCTGGGTTCCCTTTCCTGGCAATTCTTACTTTTATCATTGAATGCAATGAGCCAGTCTACAATTTATGCCAGCCTGAGTGCTATGAGTGTATTCAGAACCTGGTCACACAGCCAATCTCCTACTAAGGAGCAGTGATAATGTAATAATGCCTTTCTGATGTGCAGCCAGTAATGAAGTTGAACACCTCGCATTCATCTAATACTACCTGATCATTACTTGAACAAAATAATACATTACCACAGCTAAACAGCTCTGAGTCAAGCTCTTAAATATAATTTTTTTATATAAGGTAAGAGAACTGTGTGTGTTTGTTCTCATTATGTACAGATAAATAATATGTAAGATGTTTTGCTCCAAATATCCATATTTTGCATTATATTTTTACTTGATTTATTAATTTTTTTTATTAAAGTTGCCTCAGACCACATGTTCAATTTAGGGTACATATTAATTCTATTAAAACCCTAAAAAAATGTTTGTATGTATGTATGTATGTATGTATGTATTATTATTATTATTATTATTATTATTATTATTATTACATTTCAGTTTTTTGCCTATCCTAAGGCAACAATATCCATGGTGGCACTTTGTTCCCAACAAGGCACAAATATCAATAATGAACATGGCTATTTTTTGGAAATGATAGTAATTTGTATTTTCCCTTCTGGTTACATGCCATAATTATGCCTACTAATGTATTAATTGATCCATTTAACACCAATTTGAGTAGATATTAAACCCGCTTTGTGCATGTGCTCAAAAGTACAAATAAGAAATGAATCTAATATCAGGAAAAATTTTGAATCTAATATCAGGAAAAATTTTGTATGCTACATAATGTTAACAAAATGGAAGCCAGGAAAGGCTAACTAGTTGCCAAGTTTTATTTTAGATTATGTATTTTGACTGGATTCTCAGTGCAGGCCACTCTAAAAAAGAAGCAAGCAACAAGTCATCCAATCCTGAGCAACTGACCTGACAGAAGGGTTTATTTAGTCTGTCTATTGCTCTGCATTTAACCCACATCATGCAGTATTGCAAAGAGCAAACAGTTTTTAATAACCAGAGGGTGTCAGACTGCTTCGCAAGCCAGTTGACTGCTGCAGCATAACTAAATACCAAGGAAAACAGCATGTCACTGAGACATTTGACATGGTGAAATGAGATTAGATGGAATTCATTTCTAAGTGGAGAAAATTACAGGCATACTCCTACCCCCTGCACCCTGGCCCAGCAACGAAGCCAGTCAGGCATGAAAGCTGACATGCTCATGGAATGACCTAACCACTACTGCCACAACTATGGCTGCGAAGCAAACAGCATAGTTTCCAGATTCTGTGGTGGCCTGTCGCATAATGTTATTGGCTGTGCTTATATATGCTACATGAACCTACATTTATAAGACACTGCTTCAGAACTCTAGCAAGTAATGAAACATAATTGAAAATTTTCATTTTATTTTACATTGTGCTTGTTTATAACACAGTGTTGCTAAATTATCAAATCTGATTGGTCAAAATGTGATTCATTTGTCTTTGACAGTGCTTTCAGCTGTAATTCAAATCACAGGTTTCTATTATTGCACTCTTCTAACGCATTATCAATTCTACAGTAGTATAAGCTAGGTGTAATAATAAACAGATTATTTAGCAAAAAAATATGCTTAATCATTGATATGATGGATTTTTCCATTAGGAGATGTTTATTTATCGGGTTTATTTATCAGGTATTTTGGCTTTGTAAAATTTTGTAACTATAAACAGTTAAACATAATGTAATCATTTACAAATTGACTGTGGTATAGGGTATAGAAGCAATAAAATATTCCAGGTTGTGCTGTTATAGAAAAAAAGAATCAATTAATGTCAAGAAGCATTACACCACATCATCATTGATTGTTTTCCTACACAAGCACACCCTATCATATTTTATTCCTTACTTATTTTACAGGTTTTAATAGTTTCTTGGTAAGGCCTTTGACACTGAGAAAACTGATCAGGTCTGAGTGCTAGGGAAAGATTGCCTTAAAAACATCAAAGATGTCTTAATCCTGTCCACTCCAGATAAAGAATTAACATCAGTTCACCCCTCAGGGACTTTCTAGAAGGTAAAGAGGTTACTTGGCTATACAGGAAGTGTATGGCCTTTGAGAAACAGTAACAATGAATGCTAATTATATAGCAATCTGGAAGGTTTGCAGTGTTTTGTAGACATTTGTTCATTACAGGGTGGTGAACGTTTGTATCCCCTCAGCAATTTCAGAGAAAAAAGTGGATAATAAACCCCAGTGTACCTACATTTTTTTTTTTAGATAGCACTACATTATGAATGTAATGCAAATTAGCAGAGCATGCTTTGTTACTGAGGCTTTTTAAGAATGGTTGCTTGACTGAAGAATGGTTTACCAGTTATATTCTCCAAATCTGACAAATTCAAACAATTTATAATAAATGAAGAATACTTGGATTGTAGGAACATGATTTTTTTTTTTTTTTAGGAATACCTTAACGTCTGAGGCTCATTGGGCTAACAGCATTTAGCTTAAAGAGTTGAAGAGGAAGCCAATAAAATCCTCATGGATGTTTGCACACCAAGACTGCAGCCTGTCAATTGACTGCCCCTAAGAGGTGATCTGCCATTACTGAGCCATAGGAAACAAATGAGGCTATTTCCTCTGCCAGCTTCCCATCTGAGCTGTCAATACTAGCTCGCACCAGGCGAGATGCTGAGAGAAAGCTTTTCCATCTCCGTCTGATGTGGACCTACTAATCTTTAACACAAAAAAGAAGAAAATGGCCACTGAGGCATTTCATCCAATAATCTTTAGTTTTTAGCACATAATTCAAATAAAAACAACTGCAGAGCTTTCTACGGATCGAGGAGCAAATGTTTATAACCCATGCAAAATATATGCATGCATATATTTATAGCGTTAACCAAACATAACTACATTACAGGCAGTAAAGCACTTCACTTAGTTAAGTTTAACTTAATTCTCAGTAGAATTATAACATGCCATTGTTGAGGAATTTGTTAATTTGTGTTTGTTAATGTTTACATGCTCATAAATATGTACAGTATAGTAAAGGTATATGTAAAAAAGAAAAACATTATAAATATGTATATAATTCTATATGATTAAATAATAATAAGCAAGAAAACAAAAATACAAATAAGTTAACTGAGCTTCCACCAAATGCTAGCCAGTAAAATATAATCTTAACCGGAGCACATATTCAGATACATTTATCTGTCTTGTTGCTTCTATCTCAGATTTAAGAGGCAGAAAATGACTAAATGTCACATAATTCAAAATGTTAGCTTATGACTTCACTGCAT
Source organism: Ictalurus furcatus (assembly GCF_023375685.1). Taxonomy (NCBI): domain Eukaryota; kingdom Metazoa; phylum Chordata; class Actinopteri; order Siluriformes; family Ictaluridae; genus Ictalurus; species Ictalurus furcatus. The sequence continues at coordinate 20,167,154 of NC_071257.1, read as the reverse complement.
TCAAATTGCCTCAGCATGTAATTCAAAACAGCAAACATGCTAAAGCAGCCCAATTACTGCACTGATTTATTGATTTTACAAAATGAATTGAGGTTAACTTGATGGCAGCCTCTGTGGCATACATCACAGTGTCAAATTAAGTACAGAAGGCCTGTTTTTCATACATATCACACATGATGATTTACCAGTAGGTATTCGTATATTTTAGAGAAGCTTTAAAACTAAAAAATGAAGTCAATGCAACAAAGTAACTGTCTCCAAATATATATCATATAATTAGTCATATAAAATAATACATTAATCACTGGGTTGCAGGAGTGTGGAGATCGCATCTGTTCATTCACACTATATGAAGAAGAAAATAAAACGTTTGATATAATGAATTCTTTCTTATTAGAATTTTAACCAACGCCATATATTATTGCATATTATAATTTCACAGCACAAAAGAAATAGGGCGAAAAGTTTGTTAGCAAGTGTTTCACCACATAGAAATGCTTCTGATTCTGACATATGTTCAGGTGAATTGAGTCCTCAGGCTCCAATCTGCCTTTTCCAGATCTCAAAGACAAATTGAGGGGGCTAGCACTCTCATTAAAAAGAGTCTAAATAACTGGCATATGCATGGCTATTATTAGGCATGTAACAGCAGACATCCCATTTTCAAAGTTAAATTACCAAGAATAACCTTAATTGTTTAGATACGTTGTTTAGTGGATAGCATCAAAAAGAGGCATGGAAGATAATTCAACAGATGGCTTAGTCTTATGACTTGTATTAGCACCTCTGAAGTTTAATGAAGTGATAATTGCTTTTATAATACATACTTGCACTATCAAAATGCCAGCAGTAATACAAACACATTAGTGTACTGAAGACAGGTAAACACACATGGCATTCAATGTCACTGTTAAGTAGCATGAAAAACAAACTGGAGGACACAGAGAGCAGTCACACTGCGTGACACATAAACAAGAAGTTTCTGTACACACTGAAGCTGAGGAAATTTAAGCTGAGTTAATACTTGAAAAGACCTTTCAACAATATTCTTTCATCATAACGTCAGTATAAAAAAGCCTCGTAATGTTTTTATGAGTAATTGTGATGGATATCTTTCTATTACTATCTAAAGACAAGCTGAAAACATGCTTAACATCTTTAAGTAGATTCTTAATTCAATGGTCAAGGATTTGTTTAAAAGACAGATAGAACAGTAAATCTAGGGAAATCAATCCTCACTTAAATCAGAATGAACTCTCAGAAACAAAGGTGTCATGTCAGCTCAAATAATGTATTTGATATTTTAAATGAGTAAGGACTGAAATATCAGTAACTACTAAGCTACATGTATACTTTCACTAGAGGAACCTTTGCAATATGTTATTATGAGGTTGACTTTTTTTTTTTCCTTCTAATTTTTACCATTGAATGATATTTCTATCACCTTTTCTTAACCATTCATGATATTATACAGTCTTTGCAAATACTAGTTTATTCAATTATGTGTTTTGTAAGGTCAGTATACTTTCCTAATAGCTTGTCCCTTTTTATTTTCATGGGTTTAGCTCTACCTTTATTCCCCTCTTTCTATAATTAGGACTTGTGCTCAAGTATGTCACAGCCAATATGCTCACCCTGTAATGTTTTTCAAATTTCAGTGTAGACCGAGCAAGTAATGGTTTGCACGCTTAAAATTCATTTCCATAAGTAAGTGCAATTTCCATACAGTTTGTTGCTGTTTAATGAAGTGAAATCTTGTTTGTATTCCTCCCCAACCCACAAGAAAAGGCACTAAAGCATAAGTGTCAGAATTAAAACAAATTTAAGTTAAAGCCTCTGCTTTCTTCAAGTAAACCTAACTTTACCATTTAAATGAAACACTGAACCTTTGCATTTAACACATTTCAATCCTTATTTAACACTTTAAAATTAATCCTGTGTCTTTATTATTATGTTATTATCAGAAATACTAAGGAAGTATTTACTACATTTATGAAGCAGTACATGCAAAATGAAAATGGCTAACATTTATTTATCCTGGCTGTTCTCGTGTCTTGTTGGTGCCATTAGAACAGCTCGCTGCATCCCATTCGCTGCCATTATCTCAGCTATCAGCGGAGCCCAACAAGATTCCAGCAGGGCCATAAATACTTCCCTCAGACCACATACAGCTTCCACATCATCTCCCAGGCACAGCTTAATGACAGGGAATAACACAATGGGTTTTCACTTTCTCTTTACACCTCCTTCACCAGAATTTCACACTGATGGCAAAAAACTATAGAGAGCAAAACATGAAGTTACATGTAGTTAAAAAGGTACATTAAACTGTCATTTCCAAAATCTCAAACATGATTGATGGACGTAATCATAGTCTTCTAATGCAGCATCTATGTTTTATATCAGCACAACAGTGGGCCTACCGAGAGCATAAACACGCTCAGGAACCGGGATGGAGAAATTTTAGTATAAACAGCACAGAGGTGGGTCTACATGAAAGGACATTTAGATGGCAAGTGCAACGTCTTTGTATCTGTTGATGTGGGTGCTCGATCATCATGGTTAATGAATCTGAGAAAATGATTTTGATGTGTTCATCAAATGAGTCAATTAGACACCATTACAATGAGCTTTCCAAATAAACAAACCTATTCTCTCTAAACAAGGTCATTGACGGCCTCATTAGACCACTGGGAGACTGCATTATACATGCGCTTAGATATTAGACTCAACCACAGGGAGCAGCTTCAGAGAGCCACTGGTGTGAGATGATGTGAAATGGATGGTCAATAGCAGGACAATGTTAACCACAGAGTTCTCTGTACTGTAAATAGGAAAACAAGGCAACAATTTGGCACTTGACATGGCAAAAGTTGCCATGTAGAAAGCCATAACTTCAGAGTGTATAAAGGGTCAGTAACTGGACTTGGTTATTGGACTTGTTCCTGTAAATCCCCTGAGACACATTTAACCATAAAATAGTTTCCGAGATTTGACTGCTTATACATAATATTTATGTATGCTTGCAGGTGAAAATTTGCAATAATAGTATTAGCTCCCGTGTCTAGGATATGACCAAGCTTGGCAAAAAATCTTCATTACTATTATAATAGCGTATGTATGTGTCTAAGGACTGAATGAATAACTGCATTTCGCCTGTGTACATACTTCATTACAAAGATCAGAATTAATGTTTTTTGTTTACTAACATTTCCACTGCATCACCCAATGCAGCCAGCATTTGATGCTCTATTAAGTGGACTAACAAACCAGAGTGTGTGCTGCAAATACACTGATCAATCACAGATATTTCCAGTCAGCACTTCACTAACATTATGACAAATCATTGGATTTAGGCAAACCAGGTGCTCACATAGACAGCATACACTGTGTACAATCACATGGAAATATATGGCAACCAAAACATATACACCAAGCTAAGAGATAATGTCATAGACAGAAAAAAAGATAGTGGACTGTGTGTGTAGGGGTGAGAGGCATGTATTTATCTTCTTATGGGGAACAAATGTCCCGATAATAACAAAGTAAAATACAGAAATATATGCTGCTACAGCTGATCCCCATGAGGAGAATTCCTCAGTGGAATTGAGTAAAGTGAACGATTGAAATACACATGTGTATGTGCGTGCATGTATGTGCATGAAAGTTACTCAATGCCAAGTCTGAGATTGTCACTCAAGCATCATGTCAGCACGATGTCATGTGTCTGTTTGGTTAACGCTTGAGAAGTGTATCTAATGTTGCCCTCTAAGATGCATTCAGGTGTTGAGTGTTGAACGTGTCAAGATCGCAAAACTTCTTTTTCCTTGACCCAAAGCCACTGACACTGAGGACAAAGTGTGTGCCTCATTGCCTGTTCCTAATCAATGTTTACACCCATTGGTGTGGCAACGGCTGTGTGAGGGCGCGTATAAATCACCAGTTGACGGTGCTGTGTCAGTGAAAAGCATCAAGAGATCTGGCTTCTCGCTTTTTCCCTCTCTTGCTCCTTTTTACTGCTTATCTATTTCGTTTGCAGTCTCTCTCTCTCTCTCTCTCTCTCTCTCTCGCTTGCTCGTTCGCTCGCTCTCACTCTAATGGGTGCAGTGGAATTACAGCTAATTACGAATGTAAATGGAGCTGAAGAGTGACAAAGAGCCTGCTTGTAATTCCGCTCTAAATTGTCTCTTACCTCAGCAGAAAATTTATCACAGGAGACAATGTCAACTTTTACAGGGGAGGGCTATTTGCATTTGTGCATTCATTAGTGGGACATCATAGTGGGGCCTGAAGTAATTGGAGGCAAGATGCTGTCCACCCTGCTGCTCCCTACTGAGGCACCTGATAGGAGATAATCTGCTAGGTTCCCCCTCAACAGTCCGCCCTGACTCAAAGGGAGCAGGAGGATATTACGGAATGGGTGGAGAGGGATCTGACACAAATGCCTGATGCCCTGACAGCCTCTGAAAGCAGAGTGAAGCACTGTGTAATCATATTCCATTTTACATGGCAAAAGACCAGTGAGCACAGCATTACACAATCAGCGTTGAAACGGTAAGCAAACCCAGACAGCAAACAGAGATGTCAACTTTCTCAAAAAGTAAATACATAAATAAATAAATAAATAAATAAATAAATAAAATTTAAAGAGGGGGAGGAAAAAAAGAAGTCACTTTTGTTTGTGTCTGCAGACAGAGTGCACCGGGGACTGGTGTGACATGGAACAGTGTCATGATTTATGTTGTTTTAGATATGACTGCTAGTTACGCAGTAGCAAGACATCGATCTGACAAAGCAAAGCAAACAATAAAGAGGCAAGGAAGATGATGTGCTTAGTGAAGTGAAGAAATGGAAAGTGTACCTATAAGAGCTAATTATCTCCAGCTATAATTCTTCAGGTTAAGACAGGGTGCCGGAAAGCAGGCCGGCAGGCTGCTGACTGAGTCAAAAGGGCAGAAATTTGACTAAAGGACTGGAGGTACCATGTTCAAGCAGAGATTTAAAAAAAAAAAACAAAAAAAAAACAAACAAAAAAAACACAGTCTGTCATCTACAGTGCTCAAAAATCTAATACATGCCTCTCATTTATTTAAAGAGTAGTGGCAGGGATTCAATTTGTTTGAAGCAAATTTAACATGACCTGTGCCACTAACACTATCTTCACCGATTCAGAGTTGACACACTGGCAGTTGCAACAACAAATCAGTAGAATAAAGGAAAAGGTTTACAGGACATTTTATTATTATGTCACATTATTTAGGTGACTTTTTCTCTTGAATTAACTTGAATTACTAGATGCATGGATGATCCTCTTAGAATAAATTGGGAATTATGAGTCTTGATGCAGGACACATCAGTGATCACTGCAGGCTGGCATTGATGTGCATGTTGTTACAAATACAGGTAAATTACATACATTTGAAGTAAACATACATGTCATATTAAATCCAACAGCTCACACATTTCACAGCAACCTAGCCAGTGTTATAGCAGATAGATCATTACAGCTTGGTACTCCATATGCTGTTAAAAAAGATCACATTCTTTGCAGTGATTATTTTCTATCTCTTGGATCTAATCTCAAGCTCTAAATGTTGGGGGTTTTTAATTAGATGTACACTCTGGGCGGTAGGCTCTGCATCGTTAATAACAGCATATAAAAGCAACAGCAGACAACCACTGACACTTTTAATAGTCGAGGAAGCAAGATGTAGCTTAAGAGTGGTGCCAGGAACAGTTCACCTATGTATGCTGTAAAGATCTATAGTTCAGCAGGAAAAGATTACGTCAAAAGCCCTCACACTGACTTCAAATTATGTGGTGCAATATAAATGAGTGATGAGATCAACGTACAAGATCAAAAGACTATATCAGAATGCAGCAAGATGGTGAAGCAGGTGTTAAATATACAGTGAGATTACATTAGAGTGTAAAACTAAAATTAATCAGCATTCTCCCTTTCTATATGCCATATATTACAAACGATAACTTTATCTGATTATCATAAATCTTATTTTATTTTATTTTATCTAGTTTACAACCAAACTACCTAGCTTTGACTGTCTTTAAACTGTAGAAGTATATGAAGTATATAGCTGTGAAGGTTTTGCTATTTGTTTGCTGATTTGTTTGTTGGTTCACTTCTGTGATCAGTGTAAACCACAAATTCATGAATTCTGGGAATACAGCGTGCACACAATAATGAGAATGTGCATTCTGGGAAGTGATCCAGTTGGACCCACTGGCAGCAGATTAAGCATGCTGATATTGAGGAAGAGGGCTAAATAGACTACATTACTCCTTTCACAAACAATGCAGCTTAACTCTATTTCCTATAACATTAAAATAATTAGCCTTTTTTTTTATCACTATCTTACTGATCTATATACTGTACGTTGAGTTAACAGAATTATTCTTATTTTTATTCTTCATAGACCAATTTTGTAGTATTTTGGATTAATTCAAAATACTACAATTGGAGTTAATTTGTTCATATAAATTTGAAAATAATTAATGGTGTTAAACCCAGGTATAGATACTACTACTACAACTACTACTACTACTACTAATATTACTATTAATAATAATAATAATAATAATAATAATAATAATAATAATAATAATGATAATAATAATAATAACTCATCTGCTCATCTTAAATTATTGTGTACAATAGTGATTAGGTTTCCTTTTGAAATGTTTTCTAATTAGCCATTGGACAGTGTCTATGTATTCCAGCTTCACTGTCTTTTGACAGACATACTCTCAGACACTTGCTAGTGTTTCCTCTCAGCAACATCTGAAGCCTGGACTACTACAGCTGTACAAACATAGCACAGCTTCAAGCAGCCATCTTGACTGGGGCGTTTATGGGACGCCAGCGGTTGTAATTACGCTTTGATTTGTAGATGCTCGCTCTGTGCCGTTATCTGCCCGTGTCAAGAGTCACTGATAGAAGAGAAGTAGTTTTCTGGCCCTCGCTGCAGGAATTCAAAACACTCACTAATTTCAACATGTGATTCATCACCTTCTTTTTTTGTTTTAATTCTTGTGCGTCACTCACTGTTGTGGTACGGTGTGTGCTATTTCAGGGTATGATTCTGGGTGCAGGGTGAAGCACCCCCTGCATTTGGAATGAGGCAAGGGTTCTCTGCCATGACCAGGGTTAATTTTTTTCCCCCATCTTCCACCCAAACATGCCGTGGGTGGCCAACAAATCCTGTCCTCCAGCTCATGGTAATGTCAGGTCTCGGTGGTCCTCCCTCTCAGGGCCCTGGCTGACCAAGGCAGCACCTCTCCTCAGACTTTCATCAGAATCCTATTTCCTCCCCTGTAAAGTGACCCGTCCAGACACTCTACCTCTCGTACTACCGATTCCAGCACCCATGATGGATGAGTCCCTCTAAGGCTCCCTCAGCCTGTCTATCAGACTCCCACAATTAAAATGTAGAAATGGCAAGTGCCCCCCCCCCAAACTCCATTCTTCCTTCTCCAGTCACCCCCACTGCCCTCTTCAACCCCCTCCCACATCGCACTTGCTCTCCTCCCCAGTTCTAATGCTCAAAACGCTGCTATTCATCTTGGAGAAAAAAACATCATTTATTTTGCACTTCCCTGATAATTTACTTTTTTTTCTTTCTTTTCCTTTCTAGAGGAATTCTCCATTTCCCTATAAAATGAAAATTCATCTAGAATTACATCTTATGTCATCATTATGTTTATTAAGCGTGGATGATGTATATGAACAGCGCTGGCTTGCCGCTGAGTGCTTAATGATGCATAAGATTAAGCCGAGGCTCTCAGCTGTGCTGTGACTCCCCTCTGGTTCCCATGCTGCAGTAGCATGCTGGGAGAACAAGCTCCAAACGGCCATCAGGTGAATGGAAATAGGACTTTGTGTGTGTGTGCATGTGTGTGCTTGTCATGTGTTTGGTATGTATATAGAAAGATATAAGATTTAAGATATAAAAATAGAAAGCATATACCCTTGGGTTCCCTTTTTCTCGGTTGAGCTATAGCCGTTTCACAGAAATTCACAAGTCATTCTCAGCATCTACACTACATCAGCTATAAAGCAGTAGTTTGCATCTGTTTGCATCGTGTTCCTTCTCTTTTCCTCCATTTCTGTTTATGCTTCACTCTTTTCTTCTCTCCATATCCAGATTCCACTCCAGCACAGCAGCAGCAGTCTATGACAAAAACATTATCCTTCTGCTGCTAAACAATCCAATAAAGCTCTCCACGGGGAAGAACTTAACCTCTTGTCTTCTCCGCTGATGCTTTCCCTACCACGTGATGGCTGCCACAGTAAATTCAAATCATTAGTCTTCTCACCCCCATCAAGAAACGGGAAAAAACTTCTATTAGTAATGGAGACCTCGTAAGAGACCTTCCTCTGAGAGGACTGCCTTCCCAATTCCCAGTGGAAAAATCCACAGCAAAAAACTAATTCTACTTTTAATAATCTGTCATGAAGACCAGAGGCAGTCATAAATTATGTGGGGAGCATGTGTGAGAGTGAGCCACAAGAGGGAAATCGGTGGAAGGAAAAAAAAATCAAAGCCCAAGTTTGACAAACTTTGCTGAAGATAAATAATAACTTACAAACAGGATTAGTTGTAAAGTCACAGGCGAGCGCACAGCCGAGCGCTTCCCATCAGCCCATGCAGAATGAAGAATTTACAGCTACACCTGTCATTAGCTCCCCCTATCTCATTCCTCTTTCATATGCAACCCCCCCTCCTTCATATTCATTATCCCTCTGCCTTTTTCTCCTCATGGGCTGCCTTTTATTATTAACCCTTTGTGATCCAGCAAGTGCAGCTTAGGTGCCAAGGACATTCTATCAAGTGGTGTAGGAGGATATGTGGAGGGAGGCAGTGGCCTGCGGCATATTACAATATCAGATGAGAAAACGGCCCGCGCCTCCACATTATAGTAAATAAAGCTGAGAAACACATCAGTCGTCTAGGTGTTAATCGCTAGCGAAATGAGTTTGCGGGGGTCTTAACGGCTGCCTCCTGTCACCTAGGCACTTGGGCTGATTCATCAATGGGATATCAATGGGAATCTAGCCACTAGGGGATATGTGTGTGTGTGTGAGTGTGTGTGTGTGTGTGTGTGAGAGAGAGAGAGAGAGAGAGAGTGAGAGAGAGTGTGTGTGTGTGAGAGTGTGAGAGTGTTTGTGTGTGTGTGTGTGAGAGAGCGTGTGTGTGTGTGTGTATGTGATAGAGAGAGAGAGAGTGTGTGTGAGAGAGCGTGTGTGTGTGTGATAGAGAGAGAGAGAGTGTGTGTGAGAGAGAGAGAGAGAGCATGTGTGTGTGAGAGAGAGAGTGAGAGAGAGTGTGTGAGAGAGAGAGAGCATGTGTGTGTGTGTGTGTGTGAGAGAGAGAGAGAGAGAGAGAGAGAGAGAGAGAATGTGTGTGTGTGTGTGTGTGTGAGAGAGAGAGAGAGAGAGAGTGTGTGTGTGTGTGTGTGTGTGTGTGTGTGTGTGGGCTAATAGCTGCAGACCGTATTCTTTGTTCCTGTGGCAACATCTCAACAAACTATTGCCATGCATCAGAACTCTCGATCAAGTGTAAACTAAAGAACATTCTCCATTAGGTGACAGCACCGGGGTCGAGTGATAAATGCCCCCCAACGGAGGGGAAGGAATTGCATAAAATATAGAGGCTTGTTCCTACAAGTCTTGTCACAATCGTATTGATTTAATCATCTACCGAACCACACATTCTTGGCTACTGTAGCATGCAGTAACCTGGATGCAGTTTACAGTCACCAAGCAGAGAAGCACTCACCCTCATTGGGTTTGGTTTGCAGGTGATGAAGTACACAGCCACATTTCCAATGGTACACCAACAAAAAAAAACACACCAACAAAAACACTGGCAATCCTATTACTTTTCTATTTGTAGACTGAAGAAGTCCATATATAACACTCAGGCCTAAGCACCTTGCCAGTGACATGTACAGTAGGGGAATAGATAAATAACAATAGCTCTCCATCACAGAGACAAAGGTGTTGTATTCCCCTGGCCAGAGAGTGGTGGCCAGAGGTCTGCTTCTGATTATTTAACAGCAGGTGTTTGGAAAGATGCTCACCTTGGGAAACAAATAGATGCTGTTTTCCCCCAGCACCGAAGTAAACAATCAATCTGAGGGCTTGGGAGTCACATCCCTCTGCGGGACAAAGTTACTGAACCACTGACTTCTTAGTCATTTGAATTATCGCTGTGTGATCATACCCATATGTCCAGCCCCTGTGACCCTTCAGCTGAGAAACAGCTTGTTCTCAGAGGACCACGGCAGACTACTGGTGCCTGATCATTTATTGGGCTATGACAAGAAAATAAAATACCAATCAACCTGTTTAACAAGTAACTAGGAGAATAAAATCATACCTAAATAGCAGGTAAAAGATTAGGAAATCAAAACAAATTGTTTACAGTAAAGCACAAGATAAAACACAAGATAAAAGAAGCAAGAATTAAGAACAGACCAAGTCAAACGGTGTGTAATTTGGATTTAAAACACCTTGGAAACCTTTCAGATTTTTCTGTTGCCTAATGGTGGAGGCCAGACCAAATAGGTCTACTGTAATATTGTTCTTAAGCTTTAATCATTTCCAGTAACAGCCCTGCACTGATCTCTCCACTCACCATTTTGTGTTTTATGTTGTTTTATTACAGTAACATGAGCAACACAACCACATAATACATGTTACAATATAATGCTTATTACTGATATTACAAGAATTGGAAGATGTGAACAAAATAGAAATGAAATGGCCAGTTTCTACTGAAAGCCTCACCTTGCAAAGTCAAGTCCTCAATTTTCATCCCCTAGTACAATTTAGAAAAGGAGCTCAATCATAGAAGGATGACGATCCGTACCAAGGACAGCTCACTCATTCTCAATCCTGGCCTGGTTAAAGAGATGCTTGCGGAGCACTCAGACAATGTGTGTTCAATTCAAATGGGAGAAAACAGAAGCCAGTCAGATTCACCATGATGTCTGTGGCCTGATAGATAGCCTTTCTTAGTAAGGACAAAGAGAATGAAGATGACTGTGCTGCCAGCCACAATATAGATGATGCCTACACCTCTGAGCAAGTGGAGCACTAGCTGCCTGACTGTCCATTTGTTAAACCAGTGACAACAAAGATATAGCAGGAAGAACATTGCTCACATCAAACAGCTTTTGAATCAAAGACAGCATAATCGCTAATGAAAAAATTTTAGAATCTTGTCAATATTATCAATGATATTTGTTTTCACATTTTAAAATCAGAATTATACCCCTAAAAAATTCAAGTGTACCACGGTAGAAGACGTTCGGATATTTACAAGGCTACATTGTTTCTTGAAAGAAATATCTTAGATTTCTTTTGTTAGAATCAGCAAACAGAAATTCTTATTGACACAATCCGAAATGTTCCTGTGAAGAAGTTGAGTGGGCTTTTTAACTGGCCGCGTGAGCAGCAGTCATATATTACACTAGTGCTGGATCAGCCAGGGCAGTAACTCATTCCCCTTCTGCTGCCCTAGCTTACTGCCGAGGAGTCACTTCAGAAGGTCATCCTTTTCATCAACTATTCTATTTGCATCCAAAATTGTACGTACATGAAAAATGTGCCAGTGTGTTTGCAGAGGTCCACAGAGGCAGATCAAATTTCTGTAGCCTGATGCATGCTAACCTTTGCAGATGGCACCACTATTGCTGAAAAATGGATTGCTTAATAAAGCATATCATCTGACATATTTGCTGCTTGGCTGACCAAATAGAGGTTGTTTTTTGCACAAATTTCATTGTCAAATTTGTCAATGTTCATGTCATTTTTGTTTTAAGTCATGGAAAGTGGTGCAAATTTCAAGCGTGTCATGCAGGACCAATTTGTAGCTGTTTCCGGAGATGAACCAATTTTTTCCACAATGTTTATTCCAGAATAGTGGATAAGATGGGTTTTTTTTTTTATATACAATATATCTGATCATTACCTGGACATTTGTTGGGAGAGCAGCAGTGAGGATGATTATAAGGAGCACCGTAAGAATATTATTGAAAACAGCTCTCTACTTATCTTTAAATTTGTCTGCATTTTTAAAGTAGATGACAATCATGAACTCCAGCACATGCAATAAATCTGAAACAGACCCATGCTACTTTATATATGGTATGCATTACAAAAAGCTATGACTCTTATGCACAACAATATACTAGATGATGCATGACCATTTTCTGTACCGCTTATCCTACACTGGGTCACGAGGAGCCTGGAACCTATCCCACGGAACTCAGGGCACGAGGCGGGGGACACCCTGGATGGGGTGCCAACCCATTGCTGGATACAATCGCACAACTTGTGGCAACTTGTGGATGCTTCACACCAAAGTGCATCAGGTCCTAGGGACAACACGTTTCAATATATCTGAATAAAAATGTGTAGATTGGTTAAAGACAAACGCAACCAATTTTTAAGAACTTCAAAAGAAGCAGTTTATATTGCATCATTACTCATGTTTTTTATTTTATTTGTCCCACTCTACCTTATGATGTTGCATTATAACTATATATATATATATATATATATATATATATATATATATATATATATATATATATATACACACATATATATATATATATATATATACACATATATATATACACACACACACACATATATATATATATATATTATAACTATGTATGTATTCACAATAACAAAAAGCTGTTATTCCTTGTGCGTATTAAATAGTAAAGTATTGCCTCTCCAGACAGCATTATACGATAAGAATAGGACAGCACATAACTGTTCATGCATCCTTTTCATTCTTCCAGCACTTCCAAGTTCTATGGCACTCTGGGATTCAGACATATGATTCAGAAGAAGTTTCCCAGACTGCAGCTGAAAACGTCTTTTATCAAACTTGCATATGAGAGCAGCCACGTGCTGCACAGTCTCTTAGCCACATGCTTTGCCTCCTCTGGTGGTCCGGCCAACCAATCCATCTTCCTGAGTGCTCTCACAGATGAGGAGCGGGCACCGGGTGCTCTCTTCGGTAGGCTACAGCGGGAGATGAATTGGAGTGCCATTGCCCACCTCCAGACTGGCCCAATGTAGCAATCTGGTCCACAGTGCTGTGCAACGAGAGAGCCTCTATGTCTCATCCACCCCGAAAGCATGCAGGAGGCAAACTCATACAGCCCCAGGAGGCCCAGGCAGCAACGACCATATCGGCCATATCACTACCCGCTGAGACTTTCTGCCCATACAAAGGGCTATGTGGAGACAGACTGTGGGGGACTGAGCGGACACATGGATCGGAAGGCTACTGCAAGATGTTCTAATTTTGGTCGCGCTGATGAGTATGTAATATGGCAAACAAAATTCAGTGAATAAAGTCACAAAGTTTTATGTCAAGGTCACAAAAATGCTAAGCGTGGGCTATATATGAAACATTTTTTTGTCTTTGTTTCCGGAGTTTACTTTCACAGTTGCTGAATACTTATGCCATATGGATTTTGCATTGCTTTACTCTTGAGCTGGCATCATGTATAGAGCCACAACTAATACTATACTAATTAAACATTTATCATTTTATGTGACAGAAAATAATCTGAGCATATTGTACAATGCCAATACAAAAATTGCCATTTTTGGTTCAACATCAAGAAAAGGGTTCAAGTTAAATAGTCTAAGAGATTATAAATCTCTTATAAATCTCTTAATTATAAATAGGGGTTATAAAACTAGTTATAAGTGCATATAATATATATTTGTCTCACAGTTGATACTAACTGTCTATTATTGACTGTAAGATAAACCTAGGCTAACTGGTTAACCAAACATGTGCTATTGCCTATAATACACTAATTTCAAGTCCCAGTAGAGTCATCAGTGACTTTCATAATAAGCCCTTAAATACAAAGATTTAGGTATTTGTTTTTGTTTTTTTGTTATTTAATTACTAAAAGTGGTTAAATTGTAATATCTTAATAACCTCCAAGTGTTCAGTATACAGTGTAAGTTAAGATTATACCACTGTAACTGAGCTAAACACTAAAACTGAAGTGAGTGGCTCTTTTTATTCACCACTGACTAAAACTGAAGTCAAGGATATGCACCCAATTGCCTGGCATCAAATTTACTAAGGCAATGATTTATGCTATGCTAAACATTTCTTGTAAAATGTCACTTCGTGTTTGCAATTAATTTCTAAATTGATAGGCAAAATTTCTGGGCAATGGAATTAAACTAATGAAAATCTTGACACTTAAACAATGAATCACAGTGCCACCTGGAATGATGGGACAGTAATTAGATAAAGCCTCTGCTGAGAAGTGTGCACTTTGACCACTTAATGCTTCATTTATGTGGAATGAGCTTACAAGCAGACAAGTTTAGGAGGGACATGTAATAAGCCCAATGCAAATCACATCTGATTAACAAGACATATGCATGCATGGGCAAGCATTTGCACATACATACATACATGCACAAACAGGAACACAGACACAGATACACACACACACACACACACACACAGACACAAGCCACACAAATTATTCATCAAATAAATACATGACCCCTATCAAGCTAAATAAAAATCCTGTTTCCTTTTCCTCAGTTTTGAGCCACTGGGTCTTTCTCTCTTACTGATAACATCAGGGAGCAGGGTGGCCAGACACACAAGACGAAGAGCAAAAGTTCTAGGGGAGGACACTGTGTTATGTTACCTCTTCTGTCTGGTATCGGGTATCCCCCATCTGATGTTAGGCATGGACTTCTGATCAAAAGGACTGCTGAAGCGAAGGATCTGCCCACAGAGAGTGTTTAGAAGCAAGAGTCTGAGACATAAAACATTTGCCTCTTTAACAGTGTCAATGCAAAATACAGCTAATGAATTTTTTACCAAAGGCAGATCACAACACGCTCTACATCTATCAACTACCTTTAAAATGCTTGAACACACTTTTATGTTGCATTTGTTCTAGCTACAAGAGCACACAACTAAACGCAAATGAAAAACCCACTGAGAAAAGCTATGTTCTGGCAACAGCCTGTCATGTCAACCATTTAATCTCAAGATGTATATATCTCCGCTCATTCTCCCTTGCAATCTATCACCCATCCCTAGCTATCTCCGGACACACGTTGGACCCGCGAGCCCAGCGTGTAATCGATACATAGATACACAGTCTTCATATGTTATGGTGAAGGGACAATATTTGCGCTTCCCGTGCCGTTTCACAGTTCAGCCTTCCAATTAACCTGCCCACGTCGCCACGCCAATCACGGCGGCCCTTTATCGACAAGCAGCATGAAAAGAATAATGCTGTTAGAGTGATGTAGTTCACTGCAGGGGGGGCTCCTCCCCGCCTAGTGACAAGCAAGTTTGCTCCAGTCATTTATCAAGTCCTGGCTGGCCACCGAGGGGCCGCCCTGTCCCCCTGGCCCGCCTGCCGCTCCTAGGGGGCCAGCGCACAATATGTGCACTTCAGCGGTGGAGAGAAAGTGCTGATGTGCCCAGTGCCACTAAGTTTGATGGATCTGTTGTTGTCATTTGCCCATGCTCCAACCCCCTCCTCTTTTACCCCCTGCCACAAAACAAAAGGAATCATTAACTCTTTTGTGCTGCTCAGGAGTTTTATAGGTTCCAGATAATACAGAGGGAGATGGGCTACAGATGGGGTCGGATGAGGGGGTGCTGGCATTGGAGGCAATGTCTACAATCACAGGCAGGATGCACTGAGACCCTCACTCTCAACATGCATGGATGAATCTGCATAGAGAGCTGATTACAGGATGATTTAGTGACTGCTGATATCTTGTCTCTGTGTTTTACTTTTTCATATACACACTAATACGCCAAATATAGTGATACTGCATGTCGCTTTTCATTATAGCCTTAGAATATTTTCCATGTGGCAAATTTTATGTAAAACCTCCAACTGAGCACACTGGGTTTATGCAGCTACTGTGCACTGAATAATCATACTTCAATATAGTAGACCATAGATTGCTATTTAAAGCTTGCCAGTGCAGTACCCATCACACAGTGCACTATGGATAAGCTCTCACAATGAAGCCTCTTTAACCATTTTCAACACTAAATCTAAGAAAACGTGCATTTACCCATTCAGAAAATCATGCAAAAAACATTTTTATATTTGCTAACAATGACTGCATTTTGCTCTTTAAAAAAGCAGCAGGTTTGAACATCACATGGTTGGGATTTCTAGCATAGAATTAGCAAATACACAAAATGTGGATGACAAGAATGCTTATATCATGAGGACATTAGGGACATTCAAATGATTTACTTATATTTTTTAATTAATAATTTATGTTCAGTCTATAAATTGGGTAAGAGAATAACAGAGTTTTACTGTTAATGTGATCTTGTCATTCAATATGATAATATGGTTGAAAATAAAGGAGGAGAAATGAGAGAACTTACTTTTCTTCCTCACAAGTTTCTTTTTATGAAATTCAGATGATGCAACTTCCTACTGATTATTTGACCAGAGTGGAAAAAGTACTGAGAAATCACACTTAAGTGAAAGCATGGATAAGGTGTCAAAATCTTAGTTTTATTTTATGTAATTAAGTAATATTGTGTTTAGCTTTTATCACTTATCTAAAACTGTTATAGGCAACCATGCAGTTTTGCCTGAAAACACCATTTTTAAAGTTTACTGTTTATATGCATGTAGTTTGGTAATGAATTAGTCAGAAATAACATATACTGCAAATAACCAAAAGCTACCATTAGCCAGAATTTGATGTGCTACCTAGCCAATTTATGTCAGCATACTGGAATTGATGCTAATCTAATATAGCCAATAAATGTTAGCAAATTAGCTAAACTTTTCTCAACATGCTTTTCCAAATTAGATGGAGTCCATGCCAGAGGTGACACTGCATTTTGCATGACTCCTTGCTTATCCCAGCATATTGAAACATTTTACTGAGGTAGGGCCAGGGATGCTCATCCTCAAGTTTGATACTACAGTCTAGTGTTTTATTCATCTTCAGACACACAAAGATAGCTATAGCATTACCTACATTGTGTACCATGAGAAGATCACTGCAGATGACAACCTTTTTTATTTTATTTTATTTTATTTTTTTACATTGATGAATTTCATTGGATGTTTTAAACTGAAATGAAAATGCAATGTATGGGAACTAATCCTACTGATTTATATCATACAGTCATTGGTTAGATGAGAGAAGAAAAGACCTCTGAGCTTGTAATGAGTACTTTGCAGGTTTAAAATAAAAATTTATGGAGTAATTTTTTTTAATTTTAAACAAGAGTAAAAGTATTCAATTTCAATAATACCCAAGTAAGAGAACAATAATAAATAAATAATACATATAGTATCAAAATATAATTATTCAAGCATTTTCCACCCGTGCATACTGTATGACTTGTGAAATATTCCAAATTTGACCTTTTACATGTTCTTTACATACATATTGGTAAATATAATATTAGTGGGACACAAATGGCACCCCGATGTTAATTTCACCCACATCACTGCTCTGGTTGAGTGCATTTACTCTCACAAGTCTGGTGTGGTGTATGGAGGACTGCTGGGGCATCTAATTAGTAGCAAATTTCTTTTTCAGTAATCAGTATAAACATAACAACATAGTGAGAATAAAACTAAATGGGGTACACACAGTTTCTATTTCTTTTTGTTGATATGTATGCTCATTTCATATCCGTTTTAAATGCTCATTAATAAAAGCAATGCATCAGAAAGTAAACTCACTGTGTTCCTGTCAAGAATGAGTGGTTTATACAATTGCAGTGACAAATATTCTTAGTTCAGTAACATAAAAAATGATTCAATGCAAATTCAGTGAATGCAAGTATAACAAATTAGGCAAATTGAATTAAGTTCTATGCTAGGCACAAGTCCAGATAAATTATTCAAAAGCTCCAACATTTGCATGTCAGAAAAAATTATACAATTAAAAGTTTTTTATTTGATTATGCATAAAAATAGTAAGCTCATTTAATTCATCTTTAGCAATTAATTTAATGTAAACAGCATAAATATCATGTTAAAGTGGACAGTTAGAATGGTGAAAACCTAAAAACAACTTGATTGTCTTTTATTTTACACCACTCACAAAGTTCTACCTCCACCAGAAAAGAGATATACTCAGAAAAGAGTTCAACCCATAATTCATTTTACAATGTCAGGTCTCGAAGCCTGGGACAACATACAAATTGAGATCATAGCAAAGGGCTAATATTGTAGCCATGTGTGGCCCAGTGGCTTACAGGGGTGATTGAGAGTGTGTTTGAATGCTCAGGGCCAAATTCAACAGCACTGTTACACTGACAAGGTCAATTCAGTGGAAGAATTCCCCCATTTCACCTCATGCCACCCAGCCCAGTTTTCCTGAATACGTTGGCTACTGGTGAGTTCGATATTGATTATTGTTAAGAAAACTGCTACTCAAAGGAGTACAGTCAAAAAGATGAATGATAGGGTGCTCAATGCCAAGCTAAAAGAGTTAATAGGTAAAAATAAATAAATAATAAAGTTTCTTCTGAAAAAGAAACACTTCAGCAGACTAAAGGCAGAAAAAAAAAACACCACTCACCCCACAACATTATATGGTACAGTATATACAAAACCATACATGAAGTGTGCAATAAAATTAGGCATTTCTTTTCCTGCTCACTGGTGATCAAAGAGAATTATTTGACCTTGTTTATGAATTTCCAATTTCCAACAAAACCTGCACAATATAAATCCTCACTCGTCCATAAAACCAATCTTTCCTCTCCTTATTGAATTTTAATGAAACAGTGATGCTTCTGAGCCTTTAATTCTTTCCATTTGTTATGTTTGGACAACTCATTAGCTGTCATTTGTTATCATTAGCCAGAAGTTTTAAGCTATCTCTCCCAAGAGATGTAATGCACTTTCTCCTGTTCTTATTCAACTGAGAGTTTATTCATGTAGTACAACACCATGCTTAAAAACAACAGTCCCAACTGTTTCCTAGAGCAGGTATTATATAAAAGAGCTATTAAGCCATTAGGCCTGCGCAATTTTCAGAGTAATCAAACATTACTTAGGGCAGTTTTATTTTGACGTTTATGAAGGAATTACAGTATACTGTATATTGCTATTCAGTCCATATAAGCTGATATATATATATATATATATATATATATATATATATATATATATATATATATATATATATATATATATAAAAGAGTATATGATTTTTTTTTTTCTCATGCATGTGATTAAATTTTCAGACAGCACATCGTTGTCTGAGCCTGTGAATCCAGATATATAATAGCATTTTACTTTTAATTCAGGCACTTCAGATCAATATTAATTCATTTGTCAAATACTGAGAATTCAAACAGTCAAGAAAATTTACCCAAATGCCTTACCTTGGAAAACATTGGGCAAGGCAGTGACACAATGATCTTTCTTCTTTCTGTACAGAGAGATTCATGCTCACAACCCCAGCTTTAAGGACAGGTGTAGTGACTGATTCATTGTGTCCGACAAGAGATGTGATTGATAGTTTCCTTAATCTATTCATGACAATAATCGAGCCCCTGTAAGAAACCTCACATAAAAATGCAAATGAGTGCAAAAAAAAGACTGTATAAAATACAGTGGGCTGTCCAATGCAAAGATTGCACACCTTCCTCCAACTCTTCCTCCCAATTGTTCCTTCTGATCTTGGCTTAGCGAGATTAATGTAACTGAATGCTTGATAATATATAGTGATGCATTATTTGATAGAACATCTACCATCCAAATACACCTTTGTACAAATCAAGGATAGCTTTGAATTAAACATAAATGATGTGTAGTCATTACTTATTGTTAATTAGTCATTAGCCATGGGCTGTAACAGTGACAAATGTGGTACTACCCATCCTCAACAGGTCACAGCTTCACTGTCCGCCTGCCCATTCACTTACTGTTCATGATAACTAATTGTGAGAAAGTGTAACTCAATCAGATTACTAACTTACTGAGAAGTCCTATACAAAATGCAGCCTTAAGATTGAGACTCAGCAGTTCCCAAAATTTATAGTATATATACAGAATAAAAAAATAATTATGTAAAAATAGTTATTATTTTTTAAATTAATTTAGTAAAGTTATTATAAATTAATTTAGTAAACATAGTGCATCTTAACATCACAGAAAATGGCAACAGTGATGCAGAGGACACAAGCATCATGACTCTTTTCTCAGCTCCTGCCTGATATCTACCCTGTCCAAAACCATGAAGATTATCACCTTCCTATCCCTATCCTATCACCTTCCTAAACTCTATCAAAGTCTTGCATGTCTCAAGGGATTCCAGGTTCCTTAGTTTACCTGTGTTTTATATTTCCCAGTAAAAACCTTGTTGAAAGGTTAAGGTTAATCCATATATTGCCTGATTTATTAGGAAAACAGAAATGGAGACTCTTTGCCAATACATCCAACTTTATCTGACCCTCATGTGTTACATACTTGAGCAGACATGTCTGTTTTTCTCCTTACAGCTATTTGGCAAAAGATAGTGGTAAATTAAAAAAAAAAAAAACCCAGATAGTTCTGAGTCTAGATTGAAGGATTTTGCATGCCATAAGAGCCTGGTTTGAAGTACTATGAGTAGCCCAGTGCCATAGGAGCTGCATGCAAAGAGAGAGCGAGAGTTCTATATCAGGGATATACCATGAGGGCACAAACATTATTGATCAGATAATAGAGAGAATGGTAGATAGAAATGTCTGATATGCTGGTTTTGAAAAGGACAGAAAAAGGAATTAATATGATGAAAAATAAGTAATATTTTGAAATTAGGATTACTTGCAGTAGTACTTGCAGTATATTAGAGAGAATCTAGAAAAAACAGAGTAGATTTGCTGGTCTTTAGATGTACTTCTTTTTTGCTCTTACAAAAATGATTTATCGCTGCTATTCAACATCTCCATGTCACATGTCACAAAATCAGTTACCTTAAATGTTGTAAATTTATATGTAGTTTGATATTCCCATGTAAAAATATGTACATATTTAAAACTATTCTGAATGTTTGTGTGATTGAGTTTGCCTTGACTGCTGAAGCAATTTGTTCATTAGGATTTTTACTGCATAAGTAAAGTTGATTAATTAGCAAGTCAAGACTACGGAGGATGATCAATGTAGAATACATCACTGTCACAGGAGTCACTGAATTTTTCATTTACAACACAAAAGCTTTCTAATTACCATGCTAGTTATTTTACAGCATTCTCAGTGAAATTAAAAAAGCATATCTTAGTCTGTCACTCAACTGTTAGATGCTCCATAAATGTCTGGCAGTTTGCAGAGTTAAACCCTAAACATCTTGTGGCAGTCAGACTTGGTATTGTTAGTAGATTAATAAAGGTGTTCATGCAGAAATTTCCAGAAAGTACATATTAAATTCTTCTTAAATACAGAATATACCTGTGGACAAAAGCTTTTTCTCACCAGTGCCATAGGTTTCTTGAGTGGTGAGCTGATCTGGAATAGCAATAATGTCAAACATTCAAACAGGATTACCTTATATTTAACCTTTTCACCCCTTAATTCTGACAACTCAAACTCTACTGATCAATGTCACCATGGCTATTGTTGTGGGTCTTCAGCCAAAACACTGCTTGGTCTTGTGACCTGCATACTGAATGACATAGACAAGGTCCTGCCTTTAGGGCTGTGTGTGTTAATGCTATTTTCTTTTCCAACAGCTTAATTAACAACTTTATTTAGTAGAGCTTACAAGCCACCAAGCTCTATGCTCATCCTTAGTTGAGCTTAGTTAAAACATACACACTGCACATATCTTGTCAAACGCTGAGGCATCCCAGTGCCTATTAGGCCAATATTTTTTTTTTCTTTCTTCTCGATGTGTCTGTAATATTATTAGGTAATCATGTAATCTGTAAAAGTTGGATTTAAAAAGAATTCTGCTTTAATAAAGTATTACCTCTACATCCAGCTAGTATTTCTGATACAGTGCTACTGTGCCATGTTTCACTTTTTTCCCTTATTTTATTTTACTTACCATCTGGACTTCATTAACAATTCCCAGTGCAGCGAAGATAATAATCATTCAAGTAATTTACTTTTTTGCATGTTTGTACTGGAACCAAGTTGAATAACTAATGACTGTGATGCTCATGTTTCACATAGGCCTGTATACATTAATCATACTTCTACCTACAATAGCATTAATTAATAGCCTGCATGCAAGTAATTCAGACAGATTTTAGAGAAATATCTAACTGAACTACTTACATGTATTTTCATTTGCTTTGTTTCTATGGTCTCTGTGGTCATGAGCATTCGAACAGTGAACATTTTTGTGTCTACTTGTGTTGCTATCACAGATACTGAGCTCATGCTGAAGCAGACACCCTTGAAAATGAAAAAGTTGCCACCAGAGATGAGTTTTGTAGAGGGGGATGGAAATGTAAGCCTTAAGACATAGCTTTGTAGGTTGGTTAGTGGTAAACCACAGTCCACTTTCATCAAATTGATGAAGCCATTACCTAGCCCCTGGAGGACCAAAGGCCCTGTGCTAAAGTGGTCAGGAACAGCAGTGTAGTATGTGGAGATGTAGCAGAAAGCAAATTGTTCTGCCACTGTCATGCCAGAAAAATGTTCTGTAACCTAAGAGGATGTTTTTTCAAATGATAATGAGTCTTTATTGATCACATATACATATTCACATTGAAATTCTTTTCCTTGCATACCCCAACATGTGTGGAAGCTGGAGTCAGTGTGCAAGGTCAGCCATGATACAGCAACCCTGGAGCAGAGAGGGCTAAGGGCCTTGCCCAACAGTGGCAGCTTGGCAGTGCTGAGGCTTCGATCCCTGACCTTCCGATCAGTAACCCAGAGCCTTAACCGTCAAGAGCCTTAACCGTCAAGAGCCTTAACACTGACCACATATGATAGCTGAGCAGGCTAAGCCTGTTACCTAACCCTTATCATCAAGGAACTCAATCTACTACGGCTAAAACAGTGCAAAGCTGCAAGTAGGCAAAAAGCAACCCTGGAACAGAAAATTAGTGGAAAGTTCCCAGGACAGTGAGGACTTGTTACAGTCAAAACTTTCACTCCTTCTATGGTTTCTGTTGGCTTCTTGAAGATTGTTGGCATATTTTACGTCCTAAGGAATCTGTGCCTCCAGGGCGTTATTTTGGAAAAACTTCTAATTTGCTTCATTGTAGTTAACTGTGCATTCATGCATTTTATTTTAGTTGAATAAATGACTTACCTCTTCTCTTATTTTAGGTTATGCAGACTTCTGTCTTCCTTTAATCTTTGAGACAGACGCAAACAGCTAGGGATTAAGTGCTTGTCAGGAAGCATCTCAAGGGTGGTAGTAAGCTAATTATTGCTTACATACACCAGTAGGAAATTGCAAAATGCAAAAAGAAATGATAGAAATTAGAGAACCATAAGGCTTGAACCGCTTGGCCTTAATGGATTATGTCCAAAATCTTTAGAAGCGTTCTTTTAGATATATATCTTTTAGATATATAGATTATACTGGATAAAATGCTCTGCACCTGTCAAGCTAGGTAGCATTAAAGTGCCCCTAAAATCAAAATTGGTGGTTCAGTGACTTTTGTAACTGCCCCTTAGTGTTGGCCACCAATATGACAATATTAGAAGAAGAAAAAAAAAAAACTATAGTTTTGAAGATTTTATTGTTTAAATGTTGTAGTTCATCAGTTCCAAGAAAATGGATAAAATTTTCTGATGTAGCACTGAGAAATCCTCCACATTTGGAGGATTTTAGTGTGAGTGTGGTGTATCTTGAATGCTATTGGCTGTAGTGTAAATTCAACACTTCAAAATGTCGTCACCCGTACTTTCTGTTTCATAAGCTAATTTGTC
Source organism: Ictalurus furcatus (assembly GCF_023375685.1). Classification (NCBI taxonomy): domain Eukaryota; kingdom Metazoa; phylum Chordata; class Actinopteri; order Siluriformes; family Ictaluridae; genus Ictalurus; species Ictalurus furcatus. The sequence goes on along the minus strand of NC_071257.1, from coordinate 20,143,223 downwards.
AACACATGGAATCAAATCATAGCTCTAAAGCCATTTCATGGATACTTTAAGGAGAGACGGCTGGCTTAGTTAGATGTGTTTGAATTTGAGCTTTAATACCGACCGGAATGCAGCTGATGATGCCCTTTTTAGAAAACTGATGTCAAATGATGTGACATATGATGACAGTTTTTCTATCTGTAATGTAGAGAACAACAGAAGTAGTGTAGACCCAAGTTTGCTATATTGTAAATTATGACAAATTCATGCCTTAAAGTCTTGAATAGCCAGTGAAGCAAGGAAACACCAAGGGAATGTGTCCAGTCTTCCTGGGTACACTGCAGATGAGCTTGGTGTCTTTTAAGCAGAGACTCATTGAAATCAGGACAATTTTGGCTATAGGAAAGGCCAAGTGCATAGATTTTTTTTTTGCCTGTCTAATTAAGTTATAAGTCTAGTTAAGTTTTATGTTCGGTCTAGTTAAGTTTCAAGTTAATTTGCCAGTCTGAAAGGGCAATGGAACATCTTCAAAGAAAAAAAGGAGTGGTGAGCGCTTTAGATCTAGTGCTTGAGTAAGCATGGGGCACTAAGTATCAAGTGTGCTCTGAATCTGAACACCTAGCTGTATGTTGGCAGAAAGGTATAACAATTGAACGTAGTGCATTAACGGGCAATCCTAGGATACAATATATACCCAATTCTAATATACCGGACACTATGACTATACCTTGTTTATGAATACAATGTTACACCTCATGCCACTACATGCAACAATGGGGGTACTCCACTAGATGTTGTGCTGGGCCAACAGTGTGTAGTAGTGAAAAAAACCGCACTTATCAGGAAATATTGTGGGGAGCTCGTACAAGAGCACGATAGCACACTGAGCACAAAGCTGTAGCAAGATTGAGCTACAGGTGTACTATCTATCCATTGATGTCACCCAACTTTTCCTAAGCCACAGACTTTTGGGCATGAGCAAATTTTAGGATTTTTGGTATAATGGTTTTTAAAAGGTAGTTGATGATCAGGGACCAATTTCACCAACATGTCTTAACAAAGACAGACTTAACTGCTAAATACACTATATGGCCAAACGTTTGTGGACATCTGACCATCACAACTACTGTTTGCTTTTTAGACATCCCATTCCAGATTTAGTTTGTTTTATAGCAACCTTCACTCTTCTGGGAAGGCTTTCCACTAAATTTTGGAGCGTGGCTGTGGGGATTTGTAACATTAATCCACAAGAACATTAGTGAGGTCAGGCATAGATGTTAAGTTAGAAGTCATGGGGCTCAGTCAGTGTTCCAGTTCATCCCGAGGTTTTTCAGTGGGGTTGAGGTCAGGGCTCTGTGCAGGACACTGGAGTTCTTCCATTCCAACCTTGGAAAACCATGTCTTCATTGACCTGGTTTTTGTGCACAGGCGCACTGTCATGTTGGAACATGTTTGGAACCCTTAATTCTAGTGAAGGGAAATTGTGAAACTACAGCATATAAAGATATTCTATACAAGTGGTTACCAAATAAAACTAGACTTTGACTTTACATCTGCTACCAGCTAGGCATAATTTTTTCGCCTCACCATAGTGAAAGTTCAGTCTATGCACAGGTGGTACAACAGTCTTAAATTTACATACAGAAAGTTATTACTGACTTAGCTTAAAAACAGGTGTAAGCCCAGTTGGTGGTAAGCCCCAAGGCATTATACATGGTCTGTGAAGAGAACACTTAGCAGACAAATTCTGTTGCCCTGTTGGTGATCAGACAGAACAGTACACCTAGAGCCTCTTTCTGAGAACTGAGCTTTCTGAACCTGCTTAGCACTTAACAATATCTTTTATGCTGGACTTGTAGAAACAGAAGAGGTGTTTTTTTTTTTTTACTCTGTCAAAAAGGGTCACAGTAACATAGAGTGTGAACACTCAGAGATCAGGTAGAACTAGAGCTTTCTGTGCTCCCAATGTGCCAAAGCTTACTTCTATAGAAAACAAGAAAGAAGCAATTATCAAGGGTAGAAAATACTCAAGTAATTGTATTTTGATAGATACTTAAGAATTATTTGGGGGTATTTATATTTTACTTAATATATATATATATATATATATATATATATATATATATATATATATATATATATTTATTTATTTATTTTAAATAAAATATAACCATTTATATTTAACAAAAATATAAATATTTGGGGGTATTTATATTTTACTTAATATATATATATATATATACATATATATATATATATATATATATATATATATATATATATATATATATTTATTTATTTATTTATTTATTTAAAATAAAATATAACCAAAATCTAAAATAAAAATGTATTTAGGAAATGCTTGTATTCTGTAGGTTAATAGAATGGGCTCCCATGCATTTTATTTACATTTCCAGTCCAATTCATCAGTGTAGAAAAACTATCAAGAATCATGTCAATTTTCAGCTGCAGTGACTTTCTCATGTTATACAGTGTAGTTATGCTATAGCTATACAGCACCACTGAGCCTACCTCAGTAAAATGTTTCAATATGCTGGAGTAAGCAAAGACATATATAATATAAAATGAGGTGCCTTCTTTGGCTCCCTATAAGCATGAACTCCATCTGATCTGGAAAAAGCATGTTCAGGTAAGTTTACCCAATTTTGTAACATTAACTAGCTATAATTAATTTGATTATTGATGATTATTGATGATTGCCTGATTTCTTTGCTAATGTCAGGTTAGACTAGCACTGATTATAGCAGCTAACATAAACCAGCTAGGCAGCAGGTCAGATTTTAGCTAATGGTAAATTTTAGTAATTTACAGTATAAAGCTGCATCTCAAAAAATTAGAAAATCGTGGAAAGTAAATTTTTTTCTGAAATTTAATTCAAAAAGTTTACTTTCATATATTCTAGTTTCATTCCACATAAAGTGAAATATTTTAAGCCTTCTTTTGTTTTAATCTTTATGATTACAGTTTACAGCTGATGGAAATCAAAAATCCAGTATCTCGAGATATTAGAAATATGTGTGTGTGTGTGTGTGTGTGTGTGTGTAAGGTTGGGGGTGAGGTGAAGTGAGCTGTGTCAGTTTCCTCTGACCAGTTCCTAGTGGTCAGTGGTCCACATCCAAGAGACTAGATTGAATTTATTGGTACCGGGGCAAAGGTAGCAAATACATGTAATATAAAGAGGGAAGTGGTGTTATTTTTCCTAGATGGATTTTGTGGCCATCCTGAAGGGCAATCAGATGGAATAGATTGATATTGTAAGTAATATCTTTATATCATCCCATTCTAAGTGGACATTAGTGCTGTCGCAGGGTGATAATAATGGTAATAAGTTTAATTTATATAGTGTCATTCTCAAACTCAAGATTGCTTTACAGAGTTCCACAGTAAGCAAGTGAGAAATTATAAATGATCATCATGCACAAACTAGAGACTAGTAGGAGATTTTTGAGAAAAGAGGCTTTGAGCTGTTTAGTTAACTCATAGTATCATATACTCATAGGTCTTAACCAGTCATATTTATTGTTTACTGCTGTATTTAAGTTCCTAACACATTTTCAGCATGTATATGTATGTATGAATATCTTCTTCTGTTGTGGCAGTGTATGAGGATGAGAGAATGCCATGGAGGACAAATTAAAGTGTAGCCGAGGTAGAGCCATTCTCTGTGACAGTGCAATGCTGTCAGACCCCCTCCAAGCCTCAAGGCATAGCTACGCTAAACAATAGCCAACAAGCAAATTAAACAAAAAGTCTCTATAGCAACCCACTATCTCCCCAGAAACTTCCCACATCATCACGAATGCAGAAAGACTTAAAAATCACTAGTATGCTTGTGAGATTGGCATACACTCAGATATAAATTAAAACTTGTATTGGAGCTGTTAGGCAGTCCCTCCGGGATTTTGCGATTTTGCGATCGCAGAAATGAACACAAAATCAAGCAAACACTGCAATATCCGGAGGAGCTTGCAATTTTTTCAAAATGAACGCATATTTTCCATAGATTTGGGCCGAGATGTGCCATGTAACGTCATCACAACACGCATTCAGCCAAAGCCCTCTTTGATTCATGTTCATCGAACATGAGTACAACTAAAAGGTCTCATTTGCCATCAAACATCACTGTGAAAAACCGTGTAAAACAATTTCGTGCCATTACAATTTCATCAATTCAAGGAGTTTTCTGCAAAAAAAAAATAAATAAATAAATAAAATAAAAATAAAAAATAATAAAAAAAAAAAGCACAAAAAAATCTGCAAGTTGCATCACAAATTCTGGATCAAGCAGCAGCAAAATCAAACATTTTTGGCCGCAACAGTGACAAAAAAAACTCCACAAAATCCTGTATGGACTGGTTGGGGAAGATGTAAAATTATGTTATGCTATGGATAGTTGCTTTTTCCAGATGTATAGAACATTTACTGTTGTGATATTTATAATGACCCATCTGCTTTAAATTAAATAGTTTGAACTGCATGTGTGTATCACTAAACTATTATTTGTAGTCATACCTGTGAACAAATACCCCTCTTCTTTTTGAAGCAGTGCACACGGCCTAATAACTTAATCACTTAACTGAAGCCAGAAATGCTGCTTATGCAAAACCTATGCATACCTAACACTGCTTTTGCTGACTACAAAAGTAAATATTTAAATATTTATAAGTGTTAATAGATTTGCAATTTACATTTGTCTATGACCTAGGGGCACAAATCAGTGACATTTGAAATAATTGTTGTTATACTGATAATCTCCAAGGGAAAATAAGCAAAATCAGAGAGAAGACTTGAGAAAATGACTGTGTCAGCCTCCACGTATTTGTGCCATGATTGCCAAAAGGAGTGCCTTAGGGTAGCCATTAGGCACTGGACCATAAAGGAGTCAAATGCAGCGCTATTGCTAAAAAGTTAGCATGTAATGTACTTATCACACAAGTGCTCCCTGTGGAGCACAGAGAGCAAGGCATTATGGGAAAATGAATAACATGTGCACACACCCACCTTAGGCAAAAATCATCTCATCCCTAAGAGTTATTCTGCCAAGCTAAAAGGATCATATAGTAATGGATAGGCACTGTCACTGTCAGAAGAAGACATTTTGCTTGTTTGATACATCAAGTAATGATATTTTATAAAGAAACTGAATAGCGTGTAATTATTATTTTTTTAAACATTACTTTCATATTCAGCCATAATATATGCTGTCTCTGTCCTTTCCAGAAATATGATATACACTTATAAATCAATATTTCCAGATTGGCAAGTGATATTAATCACAATGGGAAATTAAATGAGCAAGTTGATCCTCAGTGGTGCAAACATGACTGGAAGCATTTTACCATTTTACTGAGAGCCTTGTGAAAGCGAGTAAGTAAAGATGAAAAGCAGGTCAGAATTAATTAAATGATACTAATACAGCATGGAATAGAGGACATGAGGTCAGAACAGTTTGTAAGGTCTGCTAGACAAATGGTGCAAGTCCCTGTGGGGAGGAGACTATGATGGGCTTGGTGTCAGTCAAAGAGCGGAGCACAATAAACCTCCTAAACAGAGGACGGCGCACCCCAAGGCAGTGTCATCTCTGCCACAACCTTCCTGCCACATCCACCCTCTAACAGAAGGACCGATGAAACCTTTATAAAAACTAAATAAATAAATAAAAACCTGGCCTAGGCTCAGCTTCGTAGCAGCCCACCATTACTGTTGGCAAGCCTCAAAGAGCACAAGGAGAAGGATGACAGCTAGAGGATATTCAGGAGCCAGTACAGGGTAGTTATGGAAGGGGCTGGTTTGAGTGTGTTTGGGGAGGAGTGTGTTAAATAGATCTTTTGCTGTTGTCTGCTTGGAAATGGGAAGGACCTAAAACTTCCTTTGCTGTCTGTTTCCCTGGATAGTAAGAGAGGAAGCAGACTGCAGGTTTACAAACTGCAGATTGAGTGGTAAGAGAAAGAGCATTTGAGGAGATTATGCAAAAAAGATTCTGAGCAAAAAATGGGTGGAGCAGAGACTGAGACAAAGGCTAAAGAGGATACTGTGTTTAAATGGGAGGGAGAGAGAGAGAGAGAGAGAACAGAGGAGAAAGATAAGAAGAAGAAGAAGAAGAAAAAGAAGAAGAAGAAGAAGAAGAAGAAAGAAGAGGAAGATGAGGATGAAATTCCATGAGTAAACAAGAGAAAGAAAAAGGGAAGACTTTTTCCATCCTGGCAGACATTTTTTTCTGCCTCCTCAAACAGATGCTGAGGCAGATGGCGGCGAATTAACTGAAAATGAGAGAAGGAGGAATGAGAAAGCTCATGACTGGTCCAGAGAGGCAAGACATTAAAAAATAAGAATTAAAGTGTGTGTGTGTGTGTGGTGTGTGTGTGTGCGTGTGTGTGCGTGTGTGTGTGTGTGTGTGCGCATGTGCCATAAGTGATCGTATATACTTTCGCAAGTCAGTGGGTATATGTGTGTGTATGAGAGAGTAGGAGGTGGGCTTGTCCTGTTAAAATAGTAGCTCAGCTGGGAAAGAGAAAGAGGATGGGTGGAGAAGCTGTGCTCAAAGCTAGAGTGTGCAATAATAATCAGAAGCGTGAAATTACAAGTGTGATATTTGTGGGACCCAAGGGTGTGGTGTGGGGTCTCGCCTGGAGTTTGCCCGGCCTCCCATCACCATCAGATCATACTAGTCCACCATCAATAATCAGTAGAGTGATTCACCTGCACCACAAGTTCCTGGGTCATACTAGTATCACTATGTAGCACCAAGAAGCTCTTTTGTTTAAAAAATATAACAATCAGACTATTTTCTTATATAAATATATAATTTATTACAAAACAGGCACATGAATATTCAAAAAAATATATCAGCCAATCATGTGGCAGCAGCTCAATGATGCAAAAACTCATGCAGATACAGGTAAAGAGCTTCAGTCAATGTTTACATCAAACATCAGAATGAAGAAAAAGTGTGATCTCTGTGACTTTGATCATAGCATGGATGTTGGTACCAGAAAGGCTGGTTTGAGTTTTTCATAAACTGCTGATCTCCTGGGATTTTCAAAAACAGCAATCTCTAGAGTTAACACAGAATGGTGCGAAAAACAAAAAACATTGCGTGAGTTACAGTTCTGTGGGTGGAAACATCTCGTTGACCAGGGAGGTCAGAGGAAAATGGTCAGATTGGTTCAAGCTGCTAGGAACGATATAATAATTGATATAAATTCTCATTACAGCCGTGGTGAGCAGAAAAGCATATCAGCCTACACAAAACATCAAATCTTGAGTGGGATGAGCTACAACAGCAGAAGACCACATTGGGTTCCACTCCTGTCAGACAAGACCAGGAATCTGGGGCTATCATAGGCACAGGCATGCCCAAACTGGACAGTTGAAGATTAGAGAAAAAACAACAACAACAATCACCTGGTCTTTTTCCAGTCTTCAACTGTCCACTTTCAGCACACAGTATACATACTCAAGACTCAGTATATCTCTATAGTGAAAGTGAGAGTGCTGAGTGTGAAGGTAAAACCACTCCAGATTGCTCAGGTCTCAGTGAGGCCCATATTTCCCCTCTAAACTGCTTAATGACAGAGTGAAAAGCATTTGCTTTGTTCTTCTCTGACAGCATTGACAGAGTGACAGAGTCAGTTGAGTGAACATAATCAGACCCTGACCAGAGCTGTGTCTTGATGGTATTTCTGAGAGAACCGAGTATTAACAATATAAGTATGTGAGTCTGTGGTTAATTTTAGGACAATGGTTTTAAAATAGATTTCCTCAATATTTGCAGTGTATTGGGGAGATGTGAAGGTGAATGAAATGAGTCTGTAGATGCTCTGATAGCTGATTTGATAGCTGTGGGGCTGATGAGATATAGAGCTATAATGCCATATTCTGCATTAAAAGATAATAAGACTCTGTCATTTGGCTTTGATGTTTCAGGTTCCTCACAAAGACTCCCTCCAGTTTGGAAATACCAGGAGACTTGGAGAGGACCTGCTGATTAAGTGCATATTATAACAACCATTTTTTCAGGCCCACAATGCATTCCTGGAGGCTGGCGATTTTCTCTGGGATTAATGCCAGTCGGGCACTTTCTCTGTGGATGTGCTGTCATCTCGGGGGTCTGAATGACTGCCACCCGCTCTCGTAATCACTTCATGAGCTCATTCCCCTCAGACTGTCACCACCATTTTGCTGATGGAGGCATCTTTCACACAGACGCGGCATGGAGCACTGGGGAGAGAGACACTAAATGAAGGGCATTAGGCTGCAAAAGCTGGACATCCTAACCCTGCTGGACCCCACAGTCATATCTGTGTCTACTCATGATGCAGGTGAAGAAAAGAGGAGGAAAAAATCATTTAGATCCACAAATGAACAAAACTAAGCAATAATCATCTGAGCTATGAGGGTAACATGGACAAAAGGGGACAAGAGGGAATTGTGTCTAGTAGCATTCAAATTTGCTATTCACAGTGCTGAATAGAGTTATAGCACATAGGCAGCAGAATACACTTTGTCTTTAGACATGAAAACAACCCAGGCAGTGTTACAATTCCAGAACATGCCAGGAAAAAATTGCTGTTTTTACATTTCTGTATCTTTTTTTGCCCATAAGGAATATGGATAACAAATGGAATATTTAGGCCTATTGTCTGATTTATTTCTTTTATTATCCACAAATATCAGGCAGGCAGTTTAAAGGATAGCTTGCCTCATTCCAGGCCCTCTCGCTGGGGGCCTGACAGCCTATCAACTCTTCGTGCATAAACAGGTCAGGATTGTCTGAGCATTCCAATATGTTCTACTTTAAGCTTTCAGCATGCAACATCTCTAAGTAGAGATCCAGAAAGGAAAATATCCTTGAGGGAACAATGAAAGGCACTATTTCAGATGGCAAATTTAATTGCTGAATTTCTAAAAAGGGGGATACGAAATATTAGTAAATTTGGAATAACCCATTAACTGGACCTCTATACCTTATAAAGCATATGTGATATTGCCTTTATGTTTGCATTATTTGTTGGGACAGTATACTGGGACAGATTGTGTCCCTCAGGGTTGTTTATGCTGATGGCACAGAGGGGCCCATAAGCTGTAAGTAATTGACCATTAATGAACTAAAAAACACTGCCCACTGAAGAATCCCCACAAGGGCCCCTGAGAGAGCATGAGGCAATGAAGGGGTGTGGCTCCAAACCATTAATGTTGTCTTGGGACTACAATGAGATTTTAAATAGCCAATTAATAAAAGACATCACAGTGTTATGCAAATGATATGGCTGCTAGATGAAGAATCCATGAGTAATATAAATTGTGAAGAAAAAAAGATATACTGTGTATTCCTAATATGATTAAGCGATCCTTTATGATCATAAATTATCTAATCATCTGATTTCCTACACCAACTTGAACTTCACAAAGAACCAACTACGGGCAGATTGGTAGTCAGATTTTCCCTCCATTTTTATAACGGCTACATTATGAAGTGTATTTTATCACATATTGCTGCCATTCAAATGCCAAGCTGTGTCCTTGAAGGCCAAATAATAAATGGTTCATCATTGGTGGCCAAATGGCAAGACAAATTTATGATCACTGATCTCCCTCATCATTACCACAAAGTACTCAGTAAAATTTCATCATAACTTTCAGGGAAATAAATAAATTTGGCTCCCTGACCTTGGGAGAAAAAAAAAAGCTGGGGCGATGATGATGGTCTCTCTATATTTCCATCACCTCGGTCACTCGTCTCTTATTCGCCCTGTGTTTCCAAACACACCCCAGCTAAAGATAGTTTTTCCACCTTGAAGCGCTCCCTACACTGCCCCCTGAGAGAGCAGGTCTCCGTGCTGAGGCGCTCAGCACTGTCCAATCTTAGGCTCTGGCAGAGAAAGGAAAATGACAGCATAGGAATATGCAGTGAGCTTCACTTTAAATCAAGATAAAAGACAGAAATGGAAAATAATAGGGCGAACAAACCCCTGGACAGCTAGGTCCTCTAATGGAAACACATGGCTGAAGGCTGAGGTGTTGTCAGCAGCCCGCACCGTGACATTCCTTTTTGATAATCTGGCCTGCCATAAAATTAGAATAGCAAATACCTCCTGACAAAGATGCATGTTCCCCCTCTATTGTGCCATCATAAAAAACTCCACTGGTGACTCCAAACGCCACAAACTTCAATTTAAATTTACAGCGCTGAGAAAGGAGAAGTGATATGCACTCAAAAATTTTAATAACCTATTAAGTTACGACTTCAATTTCATTTTATGAATATTTTCCTTGGGGAGCCCAGCTATCACCAGAGAAAGATAGAAATTTAAAAAAGATAAATAGTGCCATTAATCTACAACATTTCTCTTCCATTATCCTTGAAAATGAGGAGTTATTTTTGCTCAGATCTTCATGTAATTAGCTCCTTACACTTGATTCACAAGCCAGAAAATGACCATGTTCAGAAAATTAAAAATTTGTCATTAAGTGGAATTTAACATAATACCATTTATCTTTATATATTCCCCAGCTGCCAAGCAGCAGCCTTGGAAGTTGATCAGACATTAGTGGCTGAACCTTACATGGAACAACAGAGCAGCTCAAAACAAAGAGGGGATTCAGATTAGCTGTACATGCTCTTGCAGTCGAGTAAGATTTATGAGGAGATACGCAGAGATATCCGCACACTATTAGCAAATAAATATGTGTGGCACATTGAGCTAGATATATGCTTGATACCAATGCACTAGCAGCAGTATTGTAGTGGGGCTTTTAATATTTTAGTACTTAAGAAACTTTAAGAAATGTTATGAAATTACAGATAAAAAAATTTACATCTGTAATTTCTTGTGCCTAAGGCCAAACTGTAAATATAATGCACAGCTCTTTCATGGCAATATTTATTTGCATTATATGTAGAGTATAAAAGAAAAAAAAAAGATATCCCAAGCCATGGGATAATGATGACTTGATGAAAATATCAAACCTTTAATGATTCAAATAAAGTGTTTTTGTAGCGTATTATGAAACTTCCAAATGAAAGCTAATGTATGGAAGTTTATAAAATCTAGTTATTGTTTGTCTCTTGGGCATTAAACACAAATTTGGTAGGAATATGACTATGGCGCTCACAGCAGGCTGCCCCATAATATCTAATGGGTCATCAAAGGGAATTGTTGGTGGAGAGCGACCATTTACTCAAATAGTTATGGTAAACCCCATGAGGTGTCACATGACTCATTACCACCAAGTACTTTGCTTAGTTATCACACTCATACAGCTATTAGAAATGCAGGTTAAAATAGACCGACTCTTGGCAATCTTTTCATTCTATTCAAAGCCTGGTGTTAATACTGATTGTAATGAACTGATGCAATTCACATCATCATAACTATAAAATATACTGGTAGTACAGCTATAAATACAAGACCTCATTGTCGACAGGTACATTGGTGCGGTTTCATTCTGTGAAATTATGATTTATGATTGTCAGGCAATACAGATTACACCATAAATACTGAAAATCTTTATGTAAAGGAAGAAGTGAGAATGGGCTGAGTTAATCTCCATTCAATCAGCCTGTTTATCTGGGGGAAAATGAGCCTTGACTGGTGTTCAGTGAGAGTCCTCAGTGCTTATTCTAAATACAAATCAGCAGCAGAAATACTCCGGTAGTTCAGGCCTGTTTTATTACCATTGTGGCACCTACATGACCGCTCCTCCAGATGAAGCAAGCCTGGGTGTTCCACAGTAAAACCTTCACAGCCAAGTGTTTTACACACGCTCTTGTCACCCATGCCTGACTTGCTGAAAATTGCATAAAGGACCTAAAACAGTGGGACATTACTAGTAGATTTAAAGCTAATAAATTCATTTCATAATGATATGTGCAGCCACTCCGGTAATCAATCATGATGCAGAGTGCGCATTCTCCTGATGTGGGATTGAGCCACTGACCCCAATCAGCCCACGTGGCAAATATTTAGAATTACAGTGGGGAGTTGATTAATTTCACACATGCCCTGTTTGAATGGAAAGGAAAATGTGCAGGCTAAAATGGAGATTTAGCTGCACTACAATGTTGTGGGCCACTGATACAGATTTAGTGTGGGTGGACTTGTTCGAGACTGAGGTAGGAAGGCTCTCCGTCATAATTCAGGGAGCAATGTTCATGTGTTGTGTCTCAGCACATGGAGCAAACCCTATTTTGTTCTTCAGTAGAAGCAATTCTATGACACCATTGCCTACTTTTGTAGCTTTCTCGTAATTTAATCTGTGAAAATATACTATATGTCTGAGTAGTTTCTACATCTTTCATTTACCCTTGTGAATTTTAGAAAACCTTAACCTTTTTTTTCCATTATGGTATTATTAACACAATTTCAATACTAAACACATTTATATGTGGTAGTAAATACTTCAAACCATAAAAACATAACTTTATGCAACAACTAGCATAAAGACATGATGCTCCCTTCAGCTCCACCTACTTTCCCATTCTCCAGAATTAATGAGATGAATTGAACATCCAGCATTTGGACCTATTTACATTTGGCTGCAGAAAATGGATTTTGTTTTTTGCCACAGCTGCTGACCTTTTTAGGGCCTATTCAAGAAGGACTGGAAAATGAATCTGAATTAAGTCACAATATTAAGGTAGTGGATTTGGTATAGCTAATCATTACTTCCATAGTTATTTACAATGTTAATTCTATCATTCTACTATTGTTATATTTATTGTGATACTAAATGTTTAGAAATGATTCTCAGAGTCAAAACATTTATATTTAAACACTTACAGCCAGATCCCTACAACTTATAATTAGCCCTGTTTAAGGAATTTTTTATTCAAACACACAAAAGTACATACACACATCCACAAAATAACATTGTGCCACTGACACGCTATTCACATCGATTCAACACCTGGGGGCCCAAAACAATTTTTCTTGTTCTCAGCGCGTCTCCATGCCTGAACCTGCAACAGCCATCAAACCCATTAATCCATCCACCGAAGATGACTATGACTGATTTGGCCGCCAAACAATCAATTTGTATCTCTCTTACTCCCCCACTCACTCCCTTTCTTTTGTGGATGAACCAAATATCATGAAAAAGTGTCAGTGGTAACAGTTTCACAACAGTGAGGTAATAGAGTAATAAGGCAATCAGCACTTGACCTTGGAAGACAACTAATTCGCCTGTTCATCTATCTTAATTATTTCACTTTTCAAAACAGCAGGAAAGAGAAACTGTACATCATTCATCCTTCTGGGGCAAGCCCAAATCTTCACAGATGTTGGTTTTGTTTTTTACTATTTTATGGACTACTCTGGAGGATTGGAACATGCACTAAAAAAGAGAACCAGATACTGGTGCTCCAGATTAATTTTTAAGTACAATTTGGTGGTATGTTTGAACCTTGCAACTATGTCAGAAAACATTTTTTCCCCTTTTAAATATCGTCAAATCCACTCTTTCAATGTAAAATATGGACTTTGACACTAAATAATGACAATATCATGATATCATCTAACAACACCTCAACGAGCCAGTAGATCCTCTGAAGCAATTCCATTGTGGCTCATCATGCTTCTGTCGCTAGATGAACATGAGGCCCAAAATCCTGCCTGAATAGTGAGGAGCAGAAGGTAGGGTCGGCCATGTCTGGGAAAAGCAGCAGAGGAACATTTGTCAACAGAGAATGACAAAAAAAGGAGGGGGTTGTGCTCCATGCTATTCAGAGACAATTTGTAAGCACGGCTGTTGAAGTCAGGCCAAAGACTGGCGAACAGCTGGAGCCCCACCATGATTGATAAACGTGGGCCCCAAGAACTTCATTTCGATGTGAATGAAGACAAAAGCTCGACAATGTTCAGCGAGTGTGTAATGTTAGCGTCATTAAGTGGCAACTCTGGACATGCCCTGGTCCTCAGATGGGTGAGTGGGGGATGCCATGAGGGAGGTCAAGACCCATGCTAATTACCATTTTACGACAAAATGGTCTTTGTAGCTTAGCAATTATTGATTTATCTCTGAGGGAAGATCATTATAGAGTAGATAGAGTGGAAGACTGGATTTATCTGTTGTTCAAAGTGCAGTAGAGAAGTGAGTTTTATTCAGGTTCAGATCCCAGACATGCCGTACACTGTCTTTCACTAAAGTAGCACTAGTGGCTTCGTTCTTATTGAGAAGGAAGATTGTCAGGATTTATCTTCTCTGAGGAACACCTGCTAGGCAAGCATATGTAAAATCATGTGGCAACGGTAAATAGTATTTTTCTAAGGTGCTCAATAATGCCATTTAACCAGTAGTGGCTTGCTTTGTACTAATCACAGGAGCTCTCTGCTTAAGGCTGAAGAAATAATTAAATGTGTGTGAATGTTTGTGTGGTGTCCTGTGATGGATTGGAGTACCATCCAAAATTCTCCTACCTTGCATCCAGTATTCAAGGGATTTCTTTGGATCCACCATGACCCTGACAAGGAGGTTAAGCAGTTCCTGAAGATGAATGAATGAATGAATGAATGAATGAATGAATACAAATTTTCATATAATTATTGATTATCATATAATGATTTTATGATTCAATTATTGAGTTAATTGAAACCAAAGACATTTCAAATCACTGCGATATCTGGAAAGCAAGGAGACAGTTGTGTGTGTAATTGAAAGTCACCCAATCTTAGCCCAATCAAATTGCTCTGGGAGGAGTTGCTCCACAAATCTCTGAGCAGCTCCACAAATCTCTGCTATGTCCAGCAAAAGGTACAGAAGAGCATCTCTGAAAGCCTACGAAACGTCCCGCTAATTATTTTTTGTATTAATGTACTTTTGTACTAATGTACAGTTATTTTTTTTTATATATTGTCCCAAATATTGTCCCAGCACACCAACCTATTTATTAGAAACACCATACTAATACTACGGTCTCGGTTCTTTGTAGCATAGATTCAACAAGGTGTTAGAACCATTCCTTTTAGATTCTGATTCATGTTGATGTGATTGCATCACATTCATGTTGTAAATCTCCCTTTCTACCACATACCAAATTTGCTCCATGGGATTAAGATACGGTGACTGGGGAAGCAACCGAAGTACACTGAACACATTGTCATGTTCATGGATCCATTTTGAGATTATTCGTGCTCGGTATCATTACGCATTATCATGCTGAAAGCAGCCATTATAAGATGGGTAAATTGTGGCCATAAAGGGATTCACATGGTCAGCAACAATACACAGATAGGCTGTGGCATTCAAATGATGCCTGGTTAGTATTAAGGGGCCCAGAGTGTGCCAAGACAACATTCTCCACACTATTACACCACCACCACCTGACTGAACTATTGACACAAGGCAGGTTGGATCCATGAAATCTTACTGTTGGTGGCAACTTCTGACCCTACCATCTACCGTATATGTTGCAGCAGAAATCAGACCAGGAAATGTTTCTCTAATCTTCAACTGTCAAGTTTTGGGGAGCCTGTGCCCACTGCAGCCTCTGATTCTTGTTGTTGGCCAACAACAAGTGGAGTGGAGTGGAACCCAAGGCAGTCTTCTGCTGTTGTAGGCCATCTCCTGCAAGGTTCGACATGTCATGTTATATGTTGTAAAGAGTGGTTATTTGAGTTACTGTAGCCTTCCTGTTAGTTCAAACCAGTCTGGCCATTCTCCTCTGACCTCTCTCAATAACAAGGCATTTCTGCCTGCAGAACTGCCGCTCTCTGGATGTTTTTGTTTTTTTGCACAATTCTGTGTAAAGTCTAGATTCCAGTGTGCATAAACATCCCAGGATATTCTGAAATACTCAAACCAGCACATCTTGCACTAACAATGATGCCATGGTCAAAAAAATAATACATTTTTTCCCCATTCTGATGTATCATGTGAACAGCAACTGAAGCCTTGACTTAAACTTGCATGATTTTATGCATTGTGCTGCTGCCACATGATTGGATAGTACACAGGTCTTCCTAATAAAGTGTCCAGTGCGTGTACATGTGATATACTTTTCCTCAAGTTAAACTATAATATAAACTATAATAAAAGTGGTTAGTCTATAATGCGTCATGTTTTGCAGAACACTAAAGACAATTGTCAGTTATTAATAACATTTTGAAAAGACAGGTGTCCAAAAACATCTAAGTGTATGATCTTCTTCAGTGTTCAAATGCTGAAAAACAGGACATCAATAGAGGTGTCACCTGGTTTATTGACAAAGAGACAAACCTTGTTGGCCCATTGCCTCCATGTCAAAGCCATTTGCCTATTTTGTGACCCATGGAGGACCAGGTCACTGAAGCATTTTCTCATGGTTGATATTATTGACAGTATACACTACCTAAGGGATACCTACCATATCAATTCTTTTCATTCTAAAATCCACACAATTCATCAAAACATCTGCAAGTATTAAAACATTAAAATGCCTTTTCACTTGAGACAAACTCTGGGCATCAATTCAGTGTAGCCCTGCCCAACACTACAAATGGTAATGGAAATGTTAGGAACTGGGTGTCTGATTCACAAAAACCTTTTTTGCCAGTCTCATTTAAAGCTTAAGTTTGAAAACAACAACCTAAGCTAGGTCTGTGCTAGATTTACCAAATCCACAAAAATACCACATTCGGCCTGAAAGCAGCACAAACCGGATACATTTATCCATGACCTATTAAAGCGCTGGGTACATCAAGGACCCACGGTGCAAATGGAAAAGTTTTCAGTCACTAAGTAAAATTTATAGCAGTGTCTGGAGTCTGTAAAAATTGAGGATTGTTCTATTTTAATTCTGCAACTCAATTTCAGACATCTTTACTGCGACAAAGTGGATCCCTGGGCCATCCATCCAGCAATACTTGGACGAATTTCAGCTGCCATGGTTCACAATGAATGAGTGAATACTGATGAACATGAAAGATCTACGGGGGCAATCTCTTTCCCCTCTTTGGCAGAGCAGGGGAGGAGAAGCCGCCACTACAATCCCAAGGGAGGAGTGCACCTCTCTCAATATTCAGAATATTCGGGATGAAGTTCAGAGATATCAATCTCACTTTGAAGTGCTGGGTCTTCATTTGTTTGTGAGAGATGTGAGGTGTTCACCAGATGACTGTGCCAATTCTTCAAAAGCCACTTACAGTATCTACACACCCCACAGCATCTGCCTTTGCTGCCTGGGCTCATGGGTTCCTCTCAATCCAAGTAGAAAGGCCTTGATTGAGCCTGTGCTCCTATTTTATGTGTCAGTTCATCAACAAACCATGTTCTGGCTTTTCACAATAACTGTTTTAGTCAATTTATGTGTCTGCTTGAAATGTAATTATGAGACACTACTTAATAACATATATGTAAAATAACTTATATGATGCCAAATAAAAGAGTTAAATAAAAATCAACACATTCTGCTCTTCATTATGATCACCATTATGTCCTTTAGCTAATGTTGATAAATAATAATCCCCATCCCATTTTCTCACATATGTAAATATCATTGATGGATGAAAAAATCTAATAAATGAACAAATAAATAAATAAATAAATAAAAGTAAAAACTTTTTACATTGACTTAGTGTTTAGCCAATGTCTGTCAAACAGGATTTCCCTTCATTCTTACAGTATTACATGTTAGCAAGTGAAAATCTTCTTGAGTATGAGCAATTATATAAAATATTTCTATGAGATTATAATAAATCAAATATCTAATAATTCAGCCTGTTCATTGCAAGTTTTAAATGTTCTTATTCTCTTTCCATCTTTCTAGAAATAAATGCTTAACATTAGAAAAACTATCTGCCACTTGAACAAGATTATATCAGGTTTGCAATTAGTACAAAATGTTTAGAAATAGGTTTAATAATCATATATTTGGTTTAAAATATTTTCATAATTAGAACTATTATTTTCATTTTCTAAGATGTTAAGTGAGATGTTCACATAAAAGCATATAATGCTACAAAATCTTGTCAAACACATTTAATAGCTATGGGTGCATGTTGCATCTGTGTTGTGCAGTGAGTCCTGAGCATCCTGAATCCTGAGCAGGACTAATAATGACACAGTGTGGCAAAATAATTACACATGTCCTGTATAACACACTCGTCCCACACTCCAATGAGTTTCTGTGTTTTCTGCTTTTCTTCCCTCTGCAGTGACCCACTAGCCTTCATAGACACATTCACACAACTGTCAGTTTACTTCTTATTTTCTGACACTTTCCTCCTCAATGTGTTCTCTCATAGTGACATTATATGCCCGTATGTGTAAGGACCCTGGCTGCAGTTTTAGCAGGGCAATGGGCCGTGTCGGCCTCTCTGTGAGTTTGTTTATAAGGGGAGTTCTTACAGCCACTCGGTTGAGCCTGGTTTACCAATGCTATTGATTGCAGGTGATGTGCTGGATAAAGTCCATCTGACCTCTAAGAGGACTTAAATACATCATTGTCCAGGAGGAGAACCTCAGGAGACCTGTTGACCACAGTCTCTCTCTCTCTCTCTCTCTCTCTCTCTCTCTCTCGTTCTCTCTCTCTCTCTCTCTCTCATACAAACACACATTAACACACACAAGACACACACAAGATGTTATTTTGTTGCAGGCACTGAAAATATTTTTATAGATAGGCTTTTGTATATAGAAACATACCTATATATTGTATATTCATATTTTCATATAAATATTAATTAACTGCATATTCATATTATATTCATATTAATAACTATTATAAAAACATTTTATGAGATGTGCTAGCAAATTAATTAAAAATTAAAAACAGGAAATGCCTTGTGTGGATGGATGAAATGGATTATTTTTATTTTAGGTTTAAAAAAATGGTGATTTTGTGCTGAACAGAACATAAGGGCAGCATGCTTATGAAATCTCTGTCAGATGCATTAAAGCAATGTTGTTCAGCTCTTCTCTTTGTATTCTCTTGAATACTAATTAGATTTCTTAATATGCAATCATATTACCATTCAGGCTAATTTGTGCACCATGCATCTTTGTTTTCAAACACACCTTTGAGCAATTGATGGAAATCCAATGAGACATACGCTTACCTGCCATGAAACTACCTCAACTGCTGTCGACATGTTTCAGGGACTGGGGGAAGAACATTTCAAATTAATTTACATCAGACCCCTTGTAAGTATTCACTTCTGTAAACAAACATTTTAATGTGCTGTAATTAATTAAATCTGCCAAGCCACTCTCCTCTTTTCATTGATCATTCGTGACTTTACGTTCTTAGACTATGCCAGCTATTCTCCCTAATAAACTAGGTATGGGGCAGCTTTCTGTAATGCAGGGTTGCCATGATACCTTCTCCTTATAATTTAAAATAATAATGTAAGAATCCTATTAAGTGTCAGAGTTGCAAATATAATGTTCTGTAAAATTAACATTTCAAATCCTGGAAGCACAATGTTCATTTTGAACAATATCTTGGTATTGGTATTTAAACAATGGACTATAGCATTTATAACATTATAGCTTTTTAACATTAAAAAAAATATATTTTATGACTCTGGAAGATGGAGCATGTTGGTTTTGGCGGGGTTGAGAGCTGAGAAGCCTCCACTGCTTTTGGCTCATTCACCACAAGCCCTAAGCAGGCATGGCTGCCCCTCATCATGAAGAATAATGTTTGGCCTGGCAGACCATTAGGGATGCTAATTTTTGCTGGCTTTGTGATGTCACTTCTGATATCCATGCAATCTGGAGGGGCTTGCCCACTTTGGATGTGTTGCCCAGTTTGCCAGGCTCCATCCCGAGACCCAGCCACAGCTCCAGCAGTCCAGCTCAGCCTTGCTTTCCCTGCTAATGAGCAGCGATGTTGGGGATCTCCACATGGACCATGTTGCACGGATAACCATGCAACAGCATCACCTGACGTTCCGCGTGTGAGTGAGCGCAGCATGCGGCGTGACAGATGTTCGGCAGTGAGCGGGCTATCAGAGGGAGATCAGAGGCACAGATACCAACAACCCCCTGTGTAATTCACCTTTGGCTCTCACTCATCTATCCAAAGCAGTTTAGTATGGTACTACTCTATCTAATGCTCTGAATAGACAGCAGGTTTAAGTGTATAATACATCAGATTGGGTTCAAACAAAGTATTTGTGCTCTAAATTCACATAAGCTTTTTTGGAAAATGAATCATATTTATGTGATGTTTCCACTAAAACTGAAAGGAAAGGTTATATGTAAAAAAAAAAATTATAAATGTGAAGGCTTTGATTCTTGGATGATTTGAATACATTTGGGAGATAATAAATTATGAGAGCTGTAGAACCATACTATTAACTAGCAAAATATGATGTACATTTTCCAAACTATAGAACAATGAAGCAAAAAGACTTCATTGTGCGTGTGTGTATATATATATATATATATATATATATATATATATATATATATATATATATATATATATATATATCACATTTTCATCTTTCATTACTTTTTTCCACTTAAATACGTACCATATACACATCTACTTTAGTAGTCTTAGTGATTGCTTACAGAGAGCCCTTCTCCAAAGAATTAAAGAATTAAGTCGGCCTATTGAGTAACAGTGCACAGTGAAGAGTGATTATTATATGTAACATAACACACACCACTGTAATTTTGGCGGAGAGCAATGCTATCCAGGTGAGCTCTCTATATAGTCCATGCAAATCCGAAAAAAAAGTCAAAAAGTCAATTACACCAGCAGCTCAAGCGTGTGCCATTCAAAACAGCTGATGTTTTATTGAAGAGGTCCTTTAATTCAGCCCTGTTAGTGCTTTCATGAAATCCAGTGCCGAGCACCTTCTCTAGAGCTCTGGTTTCAGATAACCAGCTAGTGCCCAAAAAATATATCTCAGGTGGTCTTCCATGCTCCAGTGGCCTGCCCATTACCTCCACCTATAACCATTCACAGAGCGCATCAAAGAAACCTCTAAGCATATCCAACTAGAATAACCCTGGGTCAGTCTCAGACATATACAGTAGCATCAGGCCATTACAATATTTTAAAATCATTTTATTATACATGATATTTACAGTGTTGTTTCTCACCGTTTATTAGGAAGAGTAAACTCATTAAGACTCAGCATGACTAACAAAACAGCAATTAATTACAATTACAATAAAGGATCAGGTGTAGAGCCCTACTCATTTGACCAGTGTAGGAAAGGGGGGGAAAAGTATGTCCTAATAACTTGCTTGGAAATACTCTGGTTCAACTTTTAATAGTGTGCAGTAGTAACAACTGTCACAATTCTTTGTAACACTTTAGTTTGTTGTAAACAAAACATCTTAAATGTTGTCATTATTGAAATATGAAGTTTGGATTTACACCAAAGAAGACACAGAGCAGCTAAACTGCAGCTAAACGCCATGCTGTCACTACAGTATGATTTGAGAAAAGGAGCATCTACATCTGCATACAGGGCTAATGGAGGCATTGCCTTGAGTATGTAATGGAGACAGCTTATTTTTTTTTCCATGTGATTATCCTAACAGTGCTTTCTTTTATACAAATGTAAATGGGCTGCTCAGAAGCTCCCCCTCCCTCTCTCTTTCTCTTTCCCTCTCTTCCATCTGCCAGACAATAGTTTTTAATCTTTAATCCATGAGCAACCATTGAACACCAGTGAATTGCAAATTACAGATGTTTTACTGTCTCAGCTATTTTTTTTCACTCCTGTATTGCTTTCCAGCTTCCCACTGTCACTCAGTGTCTCGCACATATCCTGTGCCATCATGGCACCATATGACACTGTCATCATTTGGTAATTAAACCCGTACTGGCTTTAAATATGAAAAGCTGGCAAGGGGAGATGAGTTGATGGGGCTTGCTGGTGTGGGGACCAGATTTTACGAAGCAGTCCAGATTTCCGCAGGGAGAATTTTGTACTTTTGTTCCATTATTTATTATGTCTTTCTAATGTAGTGTGCTCATGATTTTTTCATCTTATCATCAGTATAACAGTTTTCTCTTTTGCTTTTAAAAAAATACCCTTTGTCTTGTTTGTGTTATGTAATTTTCTGTATGCATAATTTAAAAAAATAATGCTTGCAATCAGGTTTATGTTTTCAGTACATTTTTGCCTGATCTTTTTAACATCTATCCAAGTATAGAAATATGCATTCAAATGACACCAAATAAACAGTGAAAGTCAAACCTCACAGCTTCTGTACACATCTAACTATGGCAGAAAAGACTGACATTTGCTGTTCATCCTTTCCAAAAATAGAGGGAAGATAAATGATGAGTAGCATATTCACAGGGTGTAGGGACCTGCTGTGCCCTTCTATGGGGAAGAAGGGAGGGTGAAACTTATTTAACATTAAATGCTGCAGGAATTGGGACAAGTTTAAAGTCTGTGTGACGAGAAATAACGGTTGGGATGTCTGAGGGGGTTGGATTGTACTGCAGCATTGCTCCATTAATCCACCAAGCCTTTGCTTTGGGAGACAGTGTGTAGTGTAAGCGCTGACCAGCGTAATGGACTATGCAATAAAACTCCAACACACACCATAATCAGCCTCTCCCTGAGTTTTCAATCTAGCCTCACACTGACTTCAGTCACAACGCCCAGGCCAAATGGACTTAACAAGAGAAATCTCACATCCATTACGGATACTCCAACTGCCTTTATTGCCAATCAAATAGCCCTGTTCAGATCACTCCTCAGGCTTCTCCCGTATGTCAGTCTCCACTGCCAGTGCTAAGCAGTGTGTGTAAGGGAGGTTCATTGTGCCCTATTATGGCTTCTATAGATCAAACTCACTGTTTCTATGATTATTACACTACTGAACATAACTGGCAGTGCTCACAAGGGTCTGATCAGAGGGATACAGCAAGCTGTAACTTTCACAAAGGGATGGAGTCATGCACGTATATATTGGTAAGACATGTTGGTAAATGGATGCAAAAGAGAGTCATTTTTCCCCCCCACCAGGCCTATATATTCAGATTTATAATTGGCTCATTATCAGTCATTAGTGTATTTTGTAAACAATCTTTAAAATATACACATTAACAAACTGCATGGAAATAATCTTCCAATTGAACAGTCAATTTGTCATAACGAATGAAAAGGCTGAAAATGTACACCTTGCCCAGGATGCGTTTGTCTGAAATTGGTGTGTGTTATGACATGGGGTGCCTGGAGAAGGTCGTTGCTCTCCATATTGTGGACATGTAAGTGGAAGCTGTTTCCTGTCTGCTTTAGACAGAGGCAGCTGGGTTGAGACTGCCTCAGGGGCTAATCCACAAACACATACATGCATCCACTTAAATTGACACTCATTACATGGAAAATGAAAGATTTTTGTCTAAAATATACTAAAAAAAACATATTACAAACAACGGGTCTTCCAATTTTTTAAAAATATAATTATTTATTATTGTTAAAAAGCAACAAAAATATTACATTTTCTTAAATGTATAGGCTACAGTACTGAATCTGAAATGATCACCTGGTTGTGTTAGTATTCTTTTTTTTTTTTTAAATGTATTGTATTATTTTGTATTGTTATTTTTTGTCCTCAGCATTTGGTTTTGCAGTTTGTTAGTATCCTTAGAGGTCAACTTTATTATGTTTGAATATATTTTCTAAATTGTAGACAACTTATTTTCAGAAAGGGTGACTTTTTTTAATATGGAACTGCTGAGAAAGAACGAAATTTAAACATACAGGATGATTATCAGTTTTACACATGCCCAAAATAATGGCTGAAATGAAGTGTCACTTCGGGGTCATTTTGGTGAACGCTCAGTTGGTCCTAAAGCAGGAGATCTAGCTGATTTCCCGTATAAGTTATAGCTGGTTGAAACGGTGAAACGCTACCTATGCGAGGAGAACGGTCCACAGCAGTTTGCACTAAAGTGGCACACATAAAATCCTGTTTTCAGCGATATGTTCGAGCTGTTTGAGACGCGCAGATGAACCGAAAGCTCACCAAAGAGTTTAACTGCGCGCGCTAATACAGATAAAGGCTGCTAACTGGAACATGAACGCACGAGCAACTTATAAAAATGCGATAATACAATATCCAAAAGAACGGCAGAGCGTGGTGAAGCTATAAAATTCCGCATTAAATTATTATAGCCCCTATATCTCCTATTTAACAAACAGTTTGTGAGAGTTCTGAATATCTAAAACCACTGAATATCTAAAAAGCATAGAAATGTGGCTCCTGGTGACAGCGAACTCATTTTTATAATTTCATTCGCAGTATCTGACTGCTTTAATTAAGCCTAAACAGCACATTAATTCCTAATGATACGTTGCCCTGTCTTTATGATTCCAAGAATGTGGACCATAGGCAGAGACGAGGCTTACATCAGATAAAATAAATGACAGAGAAATAATTATTCTACCTGACTCTCGCGGGCGCGCAAGAAAACTAATTTGCAGTTGCCTCGAGAATTATCATTATTATTTTTTACAGTACTAAATATGAACTATATTTATAAGTGTGTGTTTAAAACACGTCCTGTATAGGCGATTGTATTGGCAAATGAAATGAATGCACTTTGCACGTGTGGCTACATGTGTAGGCTACATGCATTATTAACTATCATTGTGTCATTTTTACTCGACTTTCCAGCTTTGCTCAACAGCACTATATTTGCTAATCATGATCAACTGTGACATATAAAACTTACATTCTAAGTGAATTATCCATTTATCCTCAGTGGTGAATTACAGTGCCCCTTCTGGCCAAGGAGAAGTTTATTTTCAAATCATTCACTAATTCACTCCTATCAGTCTCCTGCAAAACAACCAAAACACAACAAATCTAAACAAAACAAACACGTAGTGTGCATATGTATAAACAGTACTTTTAAGTTTTTAAGTAATTTTCAAGTTGACTTCAAATGTAGAATGTTTAAATGTCAAATGTTTCTTGGTACAAGTGAACAAAATTTCGTTTAACAAGTAAGTATTAAGGTAGTATTAAGCAGGTAGTACCATCTCCTAAAGTTAAGAACACCAAAGAATAAACTTAGAAACTCTTCAAAACAGTATAGATTATAGACCCTTGATCATATTTAAGGCTTAATTTATACCTGTCAAATGAATTTCAACTGGACACTTACTCGACACATTTTGAAATTATGCTTCAAACACACAGTAGATAATAATAATAATAATAATAATAATAATAATAATAATAATAATAATAATAATCAATTCAATGTAGTGCCCTCTGATGGAACCCTTAATGTTTCTGTGGCAAAAGGTCTAGAGTGTAAAACCCTTCTAGGAAGCTAAGAACCCTTAACAATCCCGAGAACACATTGAATAATTATTTTTAAGTACAATAATAATTATTGTACACCATAACCACCCTTCCAGGACATATCAGCACGCTGGGTTAATCTTTGTTATTAAAAACACTTTATTGTATTGTTTAA
This sequence comes from Ictalurus furcatus, assembly GCF_023375685.1. Classification (NCBI taxonomy): domain Eukaryota; kingdom Metazoa; phylum Chordata; class Actinopteri; order Siluriformes; family Ictaluridae; genus Ictalurus; species Ictalurus furcatus. The sequence goes on along the minus strand of NC_071257.1, from coordinate 20,117,833 downwards.
TACAGGCTTTAAAGATAATATTCCATAAGCCTACTAGCCAAACAGGTAATAGTGTGTATGAGAAAAGCTGTAAGAGAAAACCTGAACCTAACCAAAACTAGTTTATAGCTATGTGATGTTTATAAGTGAATCATCTGGTTATCATTAACACCGCTATTATATGAGGTGGGTGAGTTAACTGGACCCTCCTACTGAGCACAGGTTCACCTCGAGGTGCAGCCAATGAGAATCACGGCTCCGTTAACTTTGCCACCTTGCCTTGAACTTTCTTACTCCAACTTCTCAAAACTTATTACACCTCATAATATGTCAATACACATTAATATACTATATATAATGCAACAAAAAAAAAACCCGCAGGTCTACATACGGAAGAAATAATCATGAATATTCATTGCTATTAGTCCTACCTTTCAGTCTCCCACAAGGGCAAAAGCCCTGCGAGCTGCTCTTAGCATATCCTCTTAGTCCACGCTTATACTTCCAGTTTTGTTCTTTCGTTTTATATTATACCTGAAACGCTTTATTTGCTTTGATTGCTATTTCTCTCCTTTATCAGTCCCTAGTGCACTGAAGCAGAGGTCGCTGTCCTTCTTTTCGTTGTTGCCGTCTAAAACAGTTTAGTTTTGGATGATCGCTCAGATGGTGTGGCAGGCAGCGGGGAGAGGCAGCTCGCCCAGCCGGGGAGAGAGCGCACAGGGCCGGACACAGCCAGTGGGCTGCACCGCCCGTACGGACCATTAGACAGAGGAAAGGCATGGCTCAGAGACCTGCTCGATCAGGTAAGTGCCGCGTTTCTTTCTCTCCTTTCCTAAATGTTCTCTCCTGAGTGTTTAGGCTATTTGTGCTAGGCAAGTCTCGTTCAGTTGGCCAGTACAAGTACTTTTAAGATGTTATAGTGAGTAAAACTGAACCCACCTTTGTAAGGCTGTCGGGTAACGGGTCTTTTCATGCGGTCCTCATTTGAAGTTCCTTTGTATTTACCTTGTGTAAATACAAGCCAGTGTAAATACGAAGATTCAGCAAATTAGATCAGCACCTGGACATGTGCCTTGACTGATATAGACACAATATTAATTATTATACAATAATAATAATAATAATAATAATAATAATAATAATAATAATAGCAACAATACCAATAAAACATATGCATGATGATGATGATTATATTATTATTATTATTATTATTATTATTATTATTATTATTATTATTCGAATTTTACTCATAATATTAGTGGCTTTCAATATGGTAATTAATATTGTGTTATATCAGTCAGTTAATTGAAAACATAGATCACATGCTAATTTACCTTTCCATTTTGGGTGTAAATGGGAAGATCAATGAAAAACACTTGTAATGATCTAATTAATTATGGCAAAATTAAAAGCAAGTACAAAATCAATCTCTGATGGTGGCGAGGATAGAATTAAATTGATAGTCCATCTGTTCACCCTATAGACAACATGAATAGGCAATCTAAGGAGGCAGCTGATATGATGGCGCTGGGGAGGCCGTCCTGCTGTTTGTCAGAAAACAGCAAAACATTTGGATACCACACACAGCTGAAGAGAGGGATACACGGCCTCATAGGCACTGACACTACACTCGGATAAACTGGAAGAAAAATCCATTTAATTGATTAATTATACATAAATATATATGTATGCATTATATATATATATATATATATATATATATATATATATATATATATATATATATATATATATATATAACAACATATGAATTACACCTATAACAGCAACAAAGTAACAATAATAATAATAATAATAATAATAATATATTATATTTGATATATGGTAATATTAGTAGTATAAACATACTATATTTTGAACATACAGTGCTATTAGTTTTCAATATTTTCAAATATTTCGTCTCCACTGTAGCTGTCGTTTTGACTATTTTTTTTGCTTGATATTGCTAAATATTACACACATGGCTAAATTCGTGAGTTAAGAGTTAATAGTCTTTATGAATTATGTGTAGTTTATTTATCACTTGCTGTGAAGTAGTGTACAGCGGGGTCTAACCTGCACCGGTCTGCTGAAGTAAATATCGATTGGTGACGTCGCCATAATATGGCCTGTTATTAAGGTGAATGGGGACAGAAAGCACACACTTCCAGATATGACTGGAAACGGGTGTCCCTCTTCCTCGCTGCAGGTTCATTACTGTTCACATGGCTGACTGCTGCTAACAAACTTAGACGGCATACTAAAAGCAGGGCAGCACAAGGTGCACCTCAGATACCCCCCCCCCCCCACACACACACACACACACACAGACACACTACCCCCCACACTACCCCAAATCCAACTCTCTCTCTCTCTCTAATAATAATAATAATAATAATAATAATAATAATAATAATAACTCGTCACATCTATTATCAGCCTGGCGATTACATGTCATACCAGGACTCGTTGCAGAAATCGAGAAGTGAGATTTATCACAGTTTTTGTCTAATTGTGTCTGACAGAAAAGATCTGATCTCGTCAGGAACACTAACGGTCAGACTAACCTGAGATAGGGCGCCGTGAGAGAAAGGACAGAAGAAAAAAACATAGATAATCTTATGACATCAGTGCCGTATTTCTGCCTGAGAAAGTCTCAATATCTTTACCATGCATAGTCTACTACAGTATGATCAGTTGCAATTAGTTTTTCTTCCATTTAACACGGGAAGTAAGTAATACACTAAAGTTGAGCAGAGGCGAAAAGCAGGGGTCTTGCGGGGAAATAAAAGCAGCTTTAGGGGAAATGTGTAGTGGAGTGTGAAATTACAGCCCATGGTGTTACATATTGTACCAGAAGCTCCCTCCAAAAACACTAACAAAAAGAAGGATCGTCCGCAAATTTAGCCGCAAGGCACAACACAACATGGCCTCCTGTTCTTTTAGCCCAATCCATATCGGCCACAAAGCACACAGAGGCTAAATGAAATGCCCCCCCCCCCCCTGCCCCCCAACAGTCACCCACAGTTCAGTCATTTCTTACTTATCATTAAATGGTTAGACTACTGCAGTCACAAGTGATAAATATGTAGGCTATATATTTTTTCTGTAATATTTATATAATATATATTACATTTTTGATGTGGCTACGTGTTTAACGTGAGTAGGCTATCACATGCAGTATCACAATAACATGTTACACCAATAATATACTGGAACTACTACTACTACTACTACTACTACTACTACTACTAATAATAATAATAATAATAACCAGATGTATTATTATTATTATTATTATTATTATTATTATTATTATTATTATTATTATTATTATTTTAAGCTAATTTCACACAAAACACATTCCGCTGAAACATAACTGACAGATCAGTCGTGCTTATTAGAAATTGTTTAACAACATTTAATTTATTTTTATTAGCAATGAGAAAATATTTTCGATTATTACAACTTTTTACATAGTTTGGTATAAATAGCTCTCAAAGCCTAATAACTTCGCAACATGCTTTACTGCTGTACTGCTGTGAGCAAATGTGCTCAAGAAGAGTGAGTGAAATCATGTGACAAAACATTAAAGTGACAGTAAAATTTCGTTTCCTACATTTATTCATTCTTATAACAACAACAACAACAACAACAACAATAATAATAATAATAATAATAATAATAATAATAATAATAATAATATAATAATAATAATAATAATTATTATTATTATTATAGTGCAAGAGGACAAGAGCAAATGTACAGTATAAGCCTCTCCAGACACAATCTAAAATAAACGAAATGGTAAAATAACTGACATATAGGCCTAAATGGACTTGAAATTGGTCTATTCTTATGTTAATAACCTGCAATATAATGAACGAGTAAGCAGTATTAATAACATATTTTTTCTTCTCAAATATCATATTTTATGCATGTTGTTGCTGGCACGGTCCTTAAACGAATTTACTAGAATTTCAAACAAATATACAGCTGGCACAGCGCTAGAGAAAGTATTTGCAGGAAGTTTAAAACTCTAGCCCGCCACAATCAGGCTTGTCATGTGCGGGTTTATATCTTTCCACCAACATAAACGACCTACCTTTTAAAAAATAAGCCATACCACACAGCGCCATCTACAGAGCTGTCTCCAAAATAACACCCTAAACAGAGCCCTCAAAATCCATCTACACATCAAACATCAAGCACAGGCGAAACAACATAGGCAGCTAATAAATTTAAAGGACAACACAGAGAATAAAGCAGATGTCTAAAATCTGAAATCAAGTCAAAGTTTGTGGTCGTGATTTATTTTATTTTATTTTATTTTATTGTGCGTAAAAGAGTTTGCTTCTCTTTGATATAGATATCTGAATGGAATAATCAGAATCCACTCCATGACCTGGGGCCAAAAAATACAAATAAAATAAAACAAATAAATAACCTAAACCTGAAGATAGTTTTGGTCATTAAAGTGATGAAATGATGTGAATCAGCCTTGTTGCACAGTTAATTACCTAAGATACTAACGAATCTTCCACAATTTTTCATGCACGTGGGAATCAGTACCGACGCGAACGGATTTTCTTGCACGAAATGTTAAAAAAAAAATAAATAAATTCACAGCAATTGGACTGCAGCTATTATCATTTCCTCTTCCTTATCATTTAATTTCCTCGATTTCCCAACCCGAAGTCACTCATTTTCCTGTTTGCGTCCCTCCCTTTCCCGAAGTGTCAGACGAAGAGACCTCCTCATTTGGGCTTCGGATTTTTTTGCGTTGGCGAATCACAAAGTGTTGGAATCCATTGCCTTTGTCTGACAAGTCATCCATCTCTATGCGAGGGGGGATCTGGGGAGGAGGAGGAGGAGGAGAAGGAGGAGGAAGGTGTGTGGGGGGGGGGGGGGGGGTGGACTGCAGCTTTTAGAAACACACACACACCGGGAAGAGGGCTTTCATTCTCAGCCCAAAGCTTCTAACAGGCACATCCCATTCTTAAAGAGAGGGGGACCGCTAGAGACACTCGCAGTGTCCATGTTTTTCGGTATCATCCCCGCACACAGCCTGCGTGACTCGTAACCCCAGAAACGCGTTGCTGGTATATCAAACGGATTTTTTACACTGCATGTTCAAGAGCGGACACTTGGAAGCGGCGCAAAGCAAATTGGCAGCGATTCTTAAAAAAAAAAACAAGAAGAAGAAGAAAAAAAGAACCCCGTTCCTCTAAAATATGTGGCCAGCAAGCATCCACTGAACGACCAGTTCCGCTCAAATTGCTGCGAAAAGATTTTTTTGTTCGCTTTCTAAGACAAGTGACGGACATGATCTTCAAGCCAAACTCGTTATACCCCTGAAGGAAGTGAAGCGAGAATAACTTGAAGAAGAAGTTCTCCAGCGAGCCACCGGCTCTGAAGCTTTAAACGGACAGCAGCAGTTTTCTAACCCGCATTGAAAGCTGCATAATCGAGGCGAGACGGCGACCTCAGTCGATTATCTCTCCTTCCTTTGCTATCCCATGGATATTCACTGCAAAGCAGACCCATTCACGGCGATGCACCGTAAGTATAAGATTTGTTTTTGCTATCGCTTCTAAATACCCTTATACCTCTTAAAGAAAGAAAATAGAAAGCTACCTGCTATGCAACGTGTAGTGCAAGAACTTGCCCAGACACATGCGAGATTTTGTATGCGTCTGTCATCAAATAATTTATGAATGACAAATTTTACTAACATGTACTCGAGTTAAAGTAGCTATATATAAAAGGAAAATAATACATAACTTAAATTATATAACTATCATAGATACAAACCTAAGCAGACCAATCGCAAAGCGCAAAATATTTTCAGAGGTAATTTGACATATTGGCGCTTATGTTATCCCATATTGAGTAGCAGGAGATGAAGTTAGACAAAAAGTCGATGAAATTTCGCACAATAAAATTGCTTGTACTAATTAGACCCAGCAACAATTAACGTTTAACTTGTTCAGCATTTAGCTGTCTTCATAGGCTGTAATGTAAACCAAATAAATTAGGCCTGCGGTTTATAGCAACAAGCATATTAAACGTGACGCTTAAGGCTAAAATGAAAAAATAAAAAATAATAAAAATAAAAAAAAAAAGCATGCTAATAGTATAGCAACCGATAACGGATAATTGTAATAGAATTTATTTCTGAAATTATAAAATCTCAGAAAAATATTATTTATATTACTAAAAAGCCTACATTTTGTTCTAATTAGGTAGATAAGTGAAAAATGTAAGAAGCGGCTGGAAAAAAAAATGCAAGAAACGAGCCGCATAAAGATAGGTCTAGCAGAAATTCGTTTAATCAGTTGTGTTAATAACAGACATAAGGTCATATAAAAAGTAAAGAAGTTGTTGGTGGTGGTGTTTGTTTGTTTTTTTGTTTTTTGTTTTTAACAAAATGATTGTCTACGAACGCCCAATTTAAATAATTAATTCTTGCTTTGCAGTTGCTTTTCTGTGGTTGTAATATGAGTTATCAAAGATCTTTTTAATTATTTACAATAATTGTGCAAGGAAAATTAAACAGCCTGAAACGTAATCTATGCGACATGTGTTTGGCTGCAATGGAATATTAGAGGAAAATACTACCTAACTCGCTGTTGGGTTATGCACAAAGTAGAAAATATCTTTATCAGTTTTGTGCGAGCTGGAGAAAGGACAATAAGGTTGTACGGTCATTTTCTTATGAATTCCTGGATTTACCGGTTATATAAATATATATTCTAAAACACAAATAAGGTACCAATGCACTGAGACCACGAGCATCAAAACAACAATCACCTATAATAATAATAATAATAATAATAATAATAATAATAATAATAATAATAATAACATATTGCAAAAGCTGACTGGGGAAAGCGAGTTGAGTATTAATATACAGCATATGACGTATGAATATCTGTGAGCAGTTGACTGTTAATCTGAAGAATTTACATCTAGGCTATATAAAAAAAATAATACATTGAAATTGTTTAAGCACGAATAATTTCAATTGTGCGTTAGTACTGGACTGGATTGTTCTGATCGTGCTCTCAACGTGTGTATATGGACACAAAGATCATTTTCACTAGAATTTTGAAGTATGCTGTACGGACTGTTTCGTAGGTTCTGATTTGTCTGCGCGTTTGGATGTGTGTGTGTGTATGTGTGTGTGTGTGGAGAGAGAGAGAGAGAGAGAGAGAGAGAGAGAGAGAGAGAGACTGTGTAGGCTACAATGCAGGGTGTCTTCTATATGTATGTAATGTTACGCTGTTGTGTGTGTGTGCTGTTGTCTCCCACATAGGGCATGGGGGTGTGAACCAGCTAGGAGGGGTGTTTGTGAACGGAAGGCCCCTACCTGACGTGGTTCGGCAGAGGATCGTGGAGCTGGCACACCAAGGGGTCAGGCCGTGTGACATCTCCAGACAGCTCCGGGTCAGCCATGGCTGTGTCAGCAAAATTCTGGGCAGGTAAGGCAAAAATAAATAAGAAGTCCCACAGAAATCAAACCTTCAGAGCTCAATTGAGTTATTTTGGCATTTATGTCATACAAATAGGCCTGTTCCTCAGCCTCCTTTAAGGCAAAGTTTGAAGGAGGCTGAGAAGTGTCCAGTCAAACGTAATCCCAACAACAACCACCGGATGTGTAATAAACAGTAACGAGTTTATTATTTCTTTACGTTGCTCTCCGGTGGTCAAATGATTTGCTTTGATTGATAGATTATTGATCTCGGGACAGGATGATAAAATGTTTACTGGGAACGTGTTACATATGTATCTTTGAATTTTCTGACATATTTCTTTCCAGCTATCAAAAGGATTTCAAGAGGTATTGTGTTTTATACACTTGGAATGTTCGATACGATGTGAAACATGAGTTATATATCCTGTTACCTTTGGCTGCATGGAACATCACCTTTATTGATGAAACACTTTTTAATAATAATAATAATAATAATAATAATAATAATAATAATAATAATAATAATAATAACAATAATAATAACAATAATAATAATAATAAAAAAAAAGAACTTAGAATGGCGTAAAAAAAGTCCAAAGATTAACGTGATAACAAAAAGGTTATAAATACTACGAATGTATACAAATATAATTTGTAATAAATTATTGATCCAACTGACTGGTAACACAATTCATTCAGACCGTTTCCAAGGAAACATCACAAGCCTATTGCTAAAGTATGCTTAAATATATCAGAAATTCCACTATCAATAGGCTGTTAAGGAAGAATAATAGGTAAGCCACGCGTCTGATGTGGAAAGTGTATTGGACAACTTACATTTTATCGACGTATTCTCTCCTCCTGTCTCGCAGATACTACGAAACCGGCAGTATTAAACCTGGAGTTATTGGAGGTTCCAAACCAAAAGTGGCCACTCCAAAAGTTGTGGATAAAATTGCAGAATATAAGCGGCAGAACCCCACCATGTTCGCCTGGGAGATCAGAGACCGACTTCTCGCCGAAGGCGTGTGTGACAACGACACGGTTCCAAGCGTATCCTCCATCAACAGGTAAAAAAAAAAAAATTTAAAAAAAAATTAAAAAATGTAAAAAAACAATGACTTTTATTTTCCGCTAAATTTTTTAAAAAATATATTTTAACCATCATTTTCAGCTTAATCGTGTCGCTTACTGAAAAATGCGTAAATACGCTACATGAAAAGCATTTTAGGCATCTTCCCTCATCAATAATATCCAGCATTTCTTACCATAATATCTTAACTGCGTAAATAAGGTCATGTTTTCTTGCCAGCTGAAGTGAACCGATAGCCAAACTAATTCATTTGATTGAAGCGATGGAACAGGAAGAGCAGAAGGAAAATACGGGAAACTATTAGGCTACATATTAACAGGTGTAAAAGTTTAGCAGATGCACAAATGTAGTTGTGGACACGGCACTGGGAAAGTAACCCCTCCGTCAGGGAAGCTTCATCGGTGCTGAGTTCTTCTTTATGATGGTCTCAGGCATGCAGTTCAAACGCAGATTGGTGGTCTACGTCGGCAAAGTCACATCTGTCCCGCTTAAACCCAAATCAATAACCTGTAAAAAGATCCAGTGGCGTCGGGAAACACACGGGCCCCTCGCTCAATACTGCATTACAGCTATACAGGCTTGCCTCCTTATTTCAGAACAGGTTAGGAAATCTAGCAGTAGCCGAGAGTGCGCCCAAATCACACAATAACTGCAAACTGTCAATTCAAAACATTGCAAAATTGTAAATACACCGACATATTATTTTTAATGTACTAAATGCGACAAATTAATTTTAATTATTAATTGTGCCTTCGTCTAAGTTTATTATTTTTATTGTGATTATGATGATGATGATGATGATGATTATTATTATTATTATTAGGCTATTATTATTATTATTATTATTATTATTATTATTATTATTATTATTATGTCGCAATAGAACCTAATAGTAGTAGTAGTATTAGAAGTAGGAGGAAGAGGAGACGTGGTAATAAATAAATAAATTAATTAATTAATAAATACACTAATATATAGAATGAAAGCGGAAATAGCTGTCACCGGCGTTTGACGCATGAATATTAATCTCGCCGCAAAACTAGCAGCAGCGTTAACCATTCGCTACTTATTCACTTTTTGCTCATTAAAACACAAAGGGCTAGAGAAAAAGTATCCCGAGTGAGCTGGGAAAAAGCAGACGTGTGTGGAAAGGCCTTGCTGCGAGCGCTAGTGCTGAACTTTGGTTAGGAGGCACTGTTCCAGAGAGGCGGCCAGCAGCATTACACTTTAATGAGCTGCACAGAGAGCATGGACCGAGCCGCACTGGATACTGTCGAGTAAAAAAAAATAGAATTATATATATATATATATATATATATATATATATATATATATATATATATATATATATATATATATATGAGGGCAAGAGAGACTAAAAAACATTTCATGCTTAAGCCCTCTTAAAAGGGGCGATTTGAACTGTTCTACACCTGGATGTAGTAAACTCAGAATTTGCATTAGTGAATGACATCAAAGTTGAACCTGTTGTTTGTATCATGTTCAATGCGCCTTTTAAATGTAATTTAATCAAGTGGATCTATTATATATTAGTGTATGCCTGTCTTACTATATAATAACAAAAATTAACAAATTAAAATAATGCTTTTATTACCCCTTTTTTTTGCCAACAGTTCTGTAGCAAGCAAAAATGTGATCTATCCAGCGTAAAGGAATAAGTTGCAAAGAAGTTTCCAAATAATTTTCCTCTGGACAGTTGGAGAGTTTGATATCAGCTACAAATACTGGAAAGTTCAAAGTGATCCTAGCTTTACTCAAATGAAATGTTCATGTCTAATGCGTCTAGACGATTGCCCTTAAAAGAAGGAATTAATTTCTATTTGCCAAAATATTAATGCCAGGTTACAAATTTCATGCCTTTCAAACAGGTGTTCTTGTAGTGTGTGTCTCCAAGCATGTCCCGTCTCCAGAGTCAGGACATGACAGTTGACCCTCATGTTTTGAGTGGTTAGGTAGTTGACCTCTGCTCTGTTGACATTAGAAGATGTCCGAGCTTTAAGCACAATTTCTCTGCATGAATTATTAAACGTTAGACACATACTGGTGGACGCTGTGTCCGCCGTGCAACGTAGAGGCTCCAGCACATGCCCATGATCCTGTGTTTTTCAGTTGTATTGATTGATATTTTCATATTTCTACAGGGAATTTTTAACACCATGGCATGTCATTAATTCACCTTCCCAGATTGCTTATTCAATAGTAGGAACATAGATACCAAATAAAGGCCTTGAATTTTTCTGGTCTGAGTCAAATCGTCGTTATGGTCAGATGTTCAAAATTCAAATAAAATATGGACTGTTTATTCATTAATTTTTTTCCTAAAATGCTTGTTGGTTTTGTCATTATTGACGAATGATAGGCCACTGGTTAAGGCATCTGGAACAAAGATATAAAAAAAATAGATTATGCAAGCCACATAAATAAGAACTTATGCAGAACCAAAAAAATTCCACTCAGGGTAATATTTTGTCTGTGGGAATAGTAGTATTGCCTCAGCACATAAACATAAAATATGGCATTATGTTTCTGATGAATTTGTTTTAGACTGAATTTCCTATGAAATAAAATCCCATTTATAATATTTGATTGGAAATCCCTGTTAATATATTTAGGGTTATAATGTGAAAAATGTAAAGACAAATAATATAAATGTGTGTGCAGCACGGGATGGCAGCTCCTTCTCTCAAAAGTGTGTGGCCCAGATTAAAGGCATCAAATGTTGCAGTAGGCTTTTGTGAGGCAATGAGACACTATTGCTTTCCTGTCACATATAATTTATAGCCCACCATTTGCATCTATTCCCCTCTACTATTAATTCACAACTTTTCTTTTTATCTCAAAGTCACAATCAATAAGGCCTCATCCACACTGCATTCCTGGATGTTTGTGAATAATGTGAGAAAGTCTGATCAGGCAAGTCAGTAGCGTCAGGCTGCAAGCAATCTTGACTTCTTTAAACGACTGGTTAAGTGATGGAGGGAGGATGACAGACAGTGGAACATAGATAGAGAGAGAAAGAGAGTGGGAGACAGATAGAGACAGCGAGACATTATTGAAGTTGAGGCCAGGTCAAGGCAGTGAAGCCCATCATTGAGGTGAATTGATGTGATTTCATGCTTTGTTTGCAAGATCATTCAGACCAAAGTGCAATGAAGACCTTCCCCCATATCACACCTTTGAGCTAGTGGGACTTTATCATATTTCTAAAACTGGGATCATGTTTGATTGAATCTAGTCTCTCTAGGGTAACTCCTACTCATCCTTAAATATTGACTTCACGACTGTCCCTAATGCCTTCAGATTTGTTGTTTGGGACAGAATCAGCTATCCGTACAGGAAGGGTCCAAGACAACACAAGAATATTACCTGGTTGATACTAACAGTCTTTGTATGAAAAGGAGTTTTGATGAGTAGTGCAATTGCTACATTTGGTAGAACATTAAGCAAATTCTACTGGTTTTTATAGGATAATACGGACCAAAGTTCAGCAGCCTTTCCATCCATCTCCAGACGGGACAGGAACTACCCTCACCACAGCCGGACACACTATAGGTAACATAGATGCTTAGCTTTTTAAAAATATATATATTTTGGGAATCATCCTTTTTTGTAAAAATAGACCTTATGTTGAAAAATGGTCTCCTAGTGTTAACCTCCATCCTGTGCATTCTCCAGTGCCTAGCACAGCCTCCCCACCTGTATCAAGTGCTTCGAATGACCCGGTGGGCTCCTACTCTATCAACGGCATCCTCGGAATCCCTCGGTCCAATGGCGAAAAGAGAAAACGTGATGATGGTAAGAGACTGGATTGTATTCTAGTGCTTCTACTAAAACTGAAACTCTTTTCTGGGGTTTTCTATGACTGCCTGTAATTTCAAATAAAATATGCGCCAAGAAAAGAAGGTGGTTATTTGAAAGCACTTCAAAAATGCAGGCAGTAAAAGTGCAGATTGGATTGTGTCATTTAGCTGTTTGTGGAACTGAAGACCTTTTTGCTATGTGAATGATGTGGTATGTCAGCACCACTTAGAAAGTGCACATATAACATGAGGTACTATGATTTCATAAGCACTGTGACAGGATAGTGCATACATAGTGTTGAGGATGTAAGTGCAGCGGAAATAACACATAAATATATGCACTCATCCGATTTTAATGGTGTTAGTGTTTTAAGAATAACAATGAACAACATTTTTTTCACTAAAGCCCATGTCAGGATGTCTGTATTCGATGTTTAAAATGGACAACTGTAGTCAAACTACGGTCAACAAAACAAGTTACACAAATAAGGAACATGACCTGTGCGAACATTTTCTCTCCTTTCAAAATGAGAGGGCACACACTGCCTAAGGCCTAATGGCTCATCGGCTCTATAAAAAAAAGCTTTTGAAAGCTAGTGAATAAAGATCAGTGTGGTTTTGTGCCAAACAAGCACACAGACGCAGGAGTAGTTTAAGGGAGGGAGGGGGGAAGTGGTTGGAAATGATCTCTTAAAACATTTATCAAAGCAGGCCTACTTGCTTCTTTTATGTTTCCATCTCTTTAGTTCTCTGGAGTGGCAACCACTTGGATGGGAGGAAAATAGGATATTGTAAGTTCTGTTAGCCCACCTTTTCTTTGCTTGCTCAATCATGGGCCACTCGACTCTGATCAAGTGGCCATGTGAGGGTGTGTGTGTATGTGTGTCTGGAGTCCCGGCTGAAAACAGAGTACAGTTATGCCTAATGATATCTTTATGGAGAGCAGTTTGGATCATATATAAAGCCTGTGAAAAGGTGTCTATAACAAATCACATTTGCTGCACGGTTTGCTGAAGCTATAGTGAGTTTTTCCTCCATTGCTGCAAGGATGGATTGAGAGTGACCAGATCACCATATGAATGTTCAAATGCAAGTGGTGACAGTTTGATTACATTTTGCATTACATTAATTTTAGTGTCAAATGAATGGGGGAGGGGGTCAATAATTGCTAAGCAGATCTTTTGGCTATTTATAGCTTTCTTTGCTTTTCTGCTCTGCCATTACTAACATTACAAGAAGTACAGTAAATAATAACAGTGAAATTGATATATATTTTTTGGATGAATGGATTTTAGACTACTTATGGTTTCTGTGTTTAGATACGTTGGTCTGAACACATGCTATGGTTAGCCTGTAATAAAGTCCTCTTAGCTCTTTTTTTTTTATTATTCTGTGCCAATTGTCCAGAAAGCTGTGAGTTATTTAAACTTAGCCCTTATTTCACACAGGGACATCAGGGAGGCTGCTCGACAGTCTGCGCTTGGTTTCAATTTCATAGCAGCACAGCAGCCTTGGGCTACCTGAGCCATATTTGGCTAGGTGCCGCAAGTCTCGCCTTCATTAGATGATGACATAACTGAAAATATGTTAATCCGATTTTTGGGGGACGGGATAGAATAGCACGTTTTATGAAGCCCAAATGTAATAAGAACAAAAACTGGCTGATTTTGCAGAAAAAGTTTGCGCTCCGGGTTTTCTTTTAATAGTGCTGAAATTATGGTCATTTTACTGAGCATCAGGCCATTGCACTTGTTTTCAGATATAGAAGCCAGTTTGCACTGCCCTTAAAAAAGTCCCCATTACAAGGGGATTGTGGAGATAATGTAGTGTGACATGCGTTATGTACACCAGGTCTTCATAAGGGGAATTTCAGGGACATAGGTGTCATAAGAGTCATTAATCTGCCATTTTCATGTGTTATTGCAAATTAGAAGTAGCATGTTAGATTCACTAGCTATGGGTGACATTAACCATGGTGCAAAGGGGAAAAGGAGGAGAGGGGGTACCTCTCTAGATTAGTTCTTTGGTGGCAATAGCTGCTTGCACGTTGAACATAGTGACATTTAAGAGAATTTGCAATTCTGCAGAGGAAAGCTATTAATTCACAAATTAACATCCCGGTTTCTCTATCACGGATGCACAAGCTATTGAAAAGACAAAAGGAATAGCCTAAAGGGGAAGAGGGAGAGAGCTGCAGCCCTATCTTTGTAAAGATTGGTTTATATGTCTGCAAGCAGTGATACCAATTACACCAACACACTGAGAATGTGCCTCAACCATATTGCTGCCTATGCAGGCCCCTCAATCCATTGCTAAATTTATTTGTGTATCTCATTATGGAAAATAGAATGCCTGTCGTGCAAAATGCATTAATGGCAAAGGGGGGAATTAAGTCTGTTCAGGCTTTTTCACTCATTCATTAATACCTCTATACCAGATATGACAAATGAGTGCACTGAGTTAATTACCAGCATGTTGTGTTCAGGAATGTATTGATATTATATGTTCCACCCACCCAAAGCAGTGGTTAGTTGATTATGACCTTGTTATGGCTGATACGCAGGTTGATATGACCCAAGCTGCCCTTCTGTCTTTTCCCTCTATATAAATCCAGACAGGCAAGCACAAGGTAGTTAGGGAGTTTAAGTGTTTGATGCTGCTTGTAATAAATTACCTACCAAAAAAAAAATAAAAACAGAAGTGAATGTTGAAGTTGATGTGGGAGTGGACAAGCATGTGGGCTTATGAGAGAGAAATTAAAGTTGGATGATTTAAAAGGCAAAGCAGTTTATTTATGTGACAAGATAAAGAGATTACATCCTCAAAGCCAATGCTATCATGGTCAAAGCATGTGAAAGCTTCAGCACTTCTCTTTGTAGCTCGTTTGTTCATTTGACAAGGATTGCTTTGAGAGTGAACGGCCCCAGCACACCTCAAATCCCCATGCTAAAATAGTTTGGCCTGCAGCTAGAACGCTTTAGCCTGTGCTTCTATTTCATGGCTTGTAAGATTCTATTGTGTCAATATGGATTCTACTCTAAAAAAGGAATAGAAATGAAATACATCCAAACCAAGAAATGGATTGGCCTCTGTCTAGATCGAAAAAGAACATCCCACCGATCTCATCCCGATGATGGCCTCTGTATGAAAGAGAAAGCCCAGATTTGAGCGAGGCTGCGGAGCGTAACCACGAGAGAAGAAGGTGTCAGGGCTCCTTATCAAAGGACACAAAAGGTCTATGCCCTGCTCTGCTGATACATCTGCATTCAAGCAGACCCGCTCTGTCGTCTGCTGCCAGCCTGCTCACAAAATGACACCTCACAAATCTGCAGCATGGAAACATCTAAGGACAGGCTGGTTCGCTTGAAGAGGAATCATGTCAGAGAAAAGTCAATTATGGGCACTGATGCTGAGAATTAATGGTGCGCTGCATTACTCAGGTTTTAAAAGGAGCAAGAGTAGGGGAAAGAGAGCAAGAGGGAGAGTGAGAGAGAGGTTAAGAGTGAGGAAGATGCGTTTATTAATTGTGTTCCAGAACGTTGCGTCACATGAATCCAATGTGCTAAATGATGGCCTGGGTATGAGTACAGTAGAGGATGTGTGATATGGGTGTCAGGAGCAACCCACTCTCACAATAAGGGGGAGGAGGGGTAGACAGAGAGAGAGGGCTCTCATTCCTCAGCCCACTGCCAGCCTGCTCAGCACAGCTAAATTGAATTAATAAAGCTTTTAAACATGCCGCAACATAACAGGAAATTAACAGCCCCGCTTGTGCTGCTGCCACCACCAGCACCAGCAGCAGCAGCATCTCTCACTCTCTTTCTCTCTCCCGCTCTCTTGTTCTCTCCCTTTCTTTTCTCTTATGATACAGTTATTTGCCGTGCAGACTTTCCGCTCCATGGCTTTCATAAATAGGGGGATTTTTTTCTCAAACTAAGTACGGCTGACATGGAAGGTGTTTGCCCCTTTACTCAATTCCTCTCTCCTTCTCTTTGTCCCACACCATTGCATTATGTGTTTTTAATTTGTTCCCTTCAAAATAGATTTTTTTTTTAAAGCGCAGGATGTGTTTGATTCAAACAGTTACAGTTTTGCAGGAATAGAATTATCTGCATTTGCAACCATCATTTTGTTATTTAATGTAGCAATCGCCTGGCAAATCAGCAGTGTCACCTCAGTTGGATATAGAAAATAAACACTAAACAAAACCTGGCATATGATATTGTCAGTAAAGTCCAGGTCAAGAGCAAGCCTGCTATTTACTTTCCAAAAAGTCTCTCCCTCTCTGTCTGTCTCAGGCATGATGTTATCTGAAGTGAGCAAGAGATGAAAGTAGAAGGCACAATATCCCTCTGTTTACAGGATGTCACACCTGCCCTGGCTGCCCCATCTATCCATTTAATTTCAAAGCACGGAAAAGCTAAAACGAAGAATTTGCAAATATTTTGAGCTACTGCTGTAACTCTGGTAGCCTTAAGCATGTGCCTGGTAGCCTTAGTATTTTAATGTATTGTAATTTTGTGTGAATTAAATAAAATAAAATAAAAATTTTAATAAAATTAAATTAAATAAAAAACATTTGCAGCTTGAAATTTCAGTCTCACCAGGTCAATAATTTAAAAAAAAATTAATGAAAATGAAAGGTCAATTTTTTAAGGTTAGAATCTAGGATGTATTTTAAGATGTTTGTTGTCATTTTTTTAGTGTAAGGAAAATCTAGATCTCTTCTGCTCTAATTTTATCTGAATTAGGCCCTGCGGAGGAGGAAGCCCAGGAGAGCAGTGTTTTATGGACTCCGGTTATCTGATCTGACAGAGCCGCAGTCCCATAGCACCAGAGTGCTAATGTAAGACGATGTCAAAACGAAAAAAGTGTCCAAATGTGGTCAATGTGGAACAACCACAGTGTAATCAGCAAAGAACTGACACAGAGAAACAACACAGTGGATTCTTCACTATGTGACTGTCTCATGTGCCTTAGTTCCTTAGAGGTCAGAATTTGTACCCATTATTACACACTTCATTCTTTATATGTTAAGGCGGAAGGAGAACACTGAATCAATAACACGTAAGAAGACAAATAGCTGATGTAACCTTGGTGTAGCTCAGCTCTCTTCTAAATATTGTAATGTAGCGTAGAGCAGCCCAGCCCCCCACAGCTCAAGTAGCAGTAGTGTCCCCTGTGTCCACCACCAGCGTTGCACGTTTTGGGCTTTTGAGTATGGGAAGCATGCTTTACCACAGTGAATGACACACGCTTGCTTATTGATCGCAGTTTGCACTTAGGCTGGCTGATAGAAAGTAATTAATGACTCTATTTTCTTCTGTACCAAAGAGAACAATTGAGTTTTATACAGCAACAACACATGGTCATATAAAAAGGCCCCCAAGGGAGAGGTCCATAAGAAATGGTTGACCTCAAATATGGAATGATTCAAATAATGGCAGGAAAAAAACAATATGAAAACCATACATGCCACAAGAGGGATTAATAGGAGGGAGAAATATATTGCTTCATTCTAGATGCTACTTCACACAAAGAATACCACACACACACACACACACACACACACACACACACACACACACACACACACACACACAGAGCTCTCTATCACAGCTCTCTATGGATCCATTTCTCTCTGAAAGTCAGGTTCATCCTATGGCTTCAGCCATTGAAAAAAGGTCAAGCTGCTGGGTGGAATGGCAATAACACTTCTGAAATGGTACTATCAGTGGAACATGATTGATCAATTGAATTCCATAGCACAGAAAAATGTGGGATTAAGTAGAGTATTATACGCACAATGAGTTGAGGCATGATGTTCATTTCAAGTTCATTTCGCCTCCCTCTTGCCACCAGATCAGGCAATCAATAGGGGCCTTGCATATCATATATCACCACACTCACGCCGAGGAGAGAACATAATCTGCAGCAAATTTAGAATGACAGATTTGTAAGGGAGCTAAAGTCAGAGGCTGGGAGGTTGGGTGGCTACTGGCGTGGCAGGCAGGTTAGCCGGAGATTTTCAGAAGCAAAACAGAGTGCTGGGAAAGCTCATAAGGTGCTTTTAGTTAGGTGATAAGGTCAAAGGCCAAAGGGAAACTGCTCATTTGTTTATAGACAGTTTATCTGAAGGAAATGCATAAGCTAGAAGTCAAGCAGTGTAATTGTATTCAGGCTGCAGCTAGCCTCCCATTTTTTCCAGGGAAAAGCAATCTGAAAGTGAAAGCAGCATTACATTCTAAAGGAAATTGTGCCTTTAAATAATAGCACTCCATTTCCACCCATCGCCGAATGAGAACAGCCCCCCTCCACCCGCTTATTGCTACAGCTCATACTAAAACACTTGGTCTTTCCAACATGTTTTTACTGAAGGTAATCCATCAATTACTGTAGACCTACCACATGATGATGATGATGGTGGTGCTGATGCTGGACCAGGAAGGGGAGGTGAAGGTGGAAGAGAAGAACTACTCTCGCTTTCTCTCCTCCCCTTTTTCCTTTCCCTCTCCTTCAATCTTAGACTCTCGTTCCCCCCCCCCCCCCCATGCTGCCTTTCCACAGCTATTAGGATCTGTTTGAGGCCAGTGCTGACTGAATTTGAACTGATATACACCAATCATTCATCCCCGCTCTCACTGCTGGTGCTGAGAGATGCACTATCCTGAGCTGTGAGGAAGGGGGGAGGGGCTGAGGGCCTGCTCCAAGGAGAAATAGGGCCATAATGACTCCTACTAGCATGTGGCCTTGTCTCTCTCTTCTCTCATAGATGGCTCAGATGGCTCTGGCCCAAACAGTGATTCTCAGGGTAGTGTGGAGAGTTTACGAAAGCACCTGAGGGCTGATGCTTTCACTCAGCAGCAGCTGGAGGCTCTGGACCGGGTGTTTGAGCGGCCATCATACCCTGACGTCTTCCCAACATCAGAGCACATCAAACCAGAGCAGGTCAGTAACAGCACAACTAGCTGCTAAATATTTATAACCAAGTTATATTTCAAATAAATTCATAATATCAAGCAAAAATATAAGCAACGCAATGCCTTTTTTGTATTAGTTCCTAACCTAGCCTATTTAATACAAGATCAGTCAATAATATTATAGTGAAAGGATCCAAAAGAGAATGAAAAAAAATTCGATTTTCATTTTTTTAAATGATACTGTTGTCAGAGCTCTACAAATTCATCAATAACCTATGCAGATCTGATGCTGATATCTAAGTAAGTTAGTGCAGACATCTCCCTGAATATTGAATCTTGTATTTTATGTCATGATGCATAATGTTGCCCAAAAAGAACATAACATTCAAGTAACAAAATACAGTAAAATACATCACTGATCCAATACCAATCCAATGTTTCAAGTTCATATCAGCTCCAGTACTAATACTGAGTACTAAATTGGTGCATTCCTAATTTTACCAGCTAACTGATTTGAGCACTTGGATAATAAACTGATTAAACTGATTTACATCCGATTACCACCCAACTGAGCACTTCCTATAAAACTAGCCCTCATAATTCCACTGCCAAATAAATTGCTGACAATCCTTTACAGTTTTTGTTCACAACATAAGCCTACTCAGGTAAACAGATTCATGTCTACCGTATACAAAATATGATTACTTTAATACTTTAATCCAAAACAACCCTATAACATTGACCAATTTATAAATACAAAATTTTATTCTTATCACATTATCACTCATTTCTCATCTGCACAGCTTAAAAAAAAAAAAAAAAAACTAATTTACTAAAAATATTCACATTTTGAACACAGTGATTATATATTTTTACTGCCATAAAGATATTTTGATGAAAGCTTATGACTGAAATTTTGACAAATGTAAATATTGAAGTTAATACCATGTCTAAATGTATTTCTAAATCAAAACATATTTTCTGATAAGTAGATTTTAATTAAACTGCTTCCTCAAACAAGTACTTCTCATTTAGAAGCAACTCAGCCTTTTTTTTTATGAACTTTAAGAACAACCTCCTGGGTAAATCTCCCATTTAAAACTGGTTTTTGATTTGTTCATCATTTTTCTTGGTCACTGCATAATACCAAAAGGGTTTTTTAAATATTAGAATATAGTAAAAATGAAGAAAGCACTTCTATGAGCAGCAACCTTTGACACATGGTACATTTTAAAACATCACATTTTTACATAAAAGCACAACGTATTATTTAAAATAAATAAATACATTTCTTAATTAATATTAAAAATCTCTTGCAATTTCACATTTCAATTGTAATTTCAGTGCATATTAAACCCATTTGATTTTTCTAAGCCTCAGTACAGCCAGAAATACAGTTTAAGCCTTGCTAAAATAATACAAGGGTCAGATCTTTTTATATCCTTTTATATACAGCCATCTTAGACTTAACCTTTATTTACTTTCAATAGACTATTAAACAAGTGACTATTAATTTTTCCCTTGAAACTCCAAGTGGATGCCTATAAAGCAAATGCAGTGGCCTTAATTGAGTTCATTTTAATTTCTCTCCAATCGTGACGAATTACACTGGTGATAAATCAGGGGGACAGCCCTCACCTATTGGAAGATCAATAGCAAAACGAATTGAAAATGACTTGCAGTCTTAAAGAGAACCCAAAAAAGGTATAAAACAGCAAAGAAAGCAGTTTAGTGTGTGCAAAAAACAGTGCAGTGCCTGGAACAGTCCAGAAAAAAATCTCTTTTAATACAGTATAACATTAATCAGACCACATTCCCTTTTATTGGTCTCTTTTTGGCCTTCTTTTTAACTCTTGAAAGGGTGAAGCTATTAGCCAATGTCTGGGGTCTGAAGCAAGGCATTAAAAAGCCATTTTGGAAGTGCTGAAGTCAATGGATTCACCCCTCCTACACTTCTGCCAGCCATTTGGTCATCCTTTTCAGATGGCTCTTCAGTTGCCCCACGCCCAACCTGCTCCTATCTGCATGATAAAATGGCCGTTGTGCATCTGAGGCCAGGACGAATAGAGAGGAACATCCGCCACTGGCCCAGTGAACAGTTGTATCAGACAATTAGAGTTTATCTGGGATAGAGACAGACAAGACTGGGGTCACGGCATTCCCCTTTGGGACACAGTCCCATTGAGATGCACAGATGCACGGACATATTCGCACACACATATACACAAACACACACCCAGAACACAAGATGAACACATGAGCCGGAAGTCTCATTTCATTGTCAGAGAGGTTTGATAAAAGCATTGTAGTGTAAAGCATGCAGTAAGGCTGCTCATAAAGAGCATTTTTAGATGTTTCCTAATGTCATAGCCAGCCTAAATAGCTTTTAAGAATCTGGGCCTTCCATAAAAATTACTGTCCCGACTAAAAAATTCAAACCACTAAAATTGTTTAATGATTGATTTAATGATAAACAATAAATATGCAAATCTCGTGTAGAGATTATTGTATCCAAAAACACAATTCAGCAACTAGAGCATACATGTACTGTGCTCTCCCAATTATACAAATCTTATTAATTGTTCGTACTTACACATCTATGTGTCATCATTTCTTATTCCAAAGATAACAATTACAAACGGTTGGTTGTGGCTCTAGAAATGGGGCCACATGTTGGTAATCTAACAAAGCTCTTCCCTTGGCTGGTCATGGGGATGGCTGCAGTCAAGCACAAAGAGGCAGCTGACAGCCCTGCCTTTCAAGCTTCTCCAAATCCTACTCTCAGCCCTGCTCAAAAACCTAATGTATGCACTCACCATGCACATGGCCTCCCACCAAAATACACACACAGGCCTTTACAGTCTTGTTTCCTCTCCAGAAGTAGGAGGGAGATACTATAGAATTTCAGTATCACTATATTTCAGATGCTCATTTATAAAGCTGGTCAGTAGAGCAGTAGGTAGCTTAACGTAGATGTTTCCGGTGCCTTCACTGGTGGCACATTTCATTTTTATAATACTGAGGAAAATGCCAAACAAAATATTGTGACTGGCACCTCATAAGCTTTAGGAGTTTTACAAATGAATAAAAATTTAAGAAGTGACCTTTGCCGTACACCTGTTTAAAATGTACCCCCATTTGGCAGGCTAACGAATACTCACTACCAGCACTGAACCCAGGACTGGACGAGGTCAAGCCCAGCCTATCCACCAGCGCCAGCTCCGAACTGGGCTCCAGCGTTTCCCAGAGCTACCCAGTAGTGGCAGGTAAGATAGCTGGGTTACTTGTCCTAGTCTATCATGCAGAGCTGGCACGAGGGCTTATATTCATTGTCTGAACTTTTCTGATATGCATTGCGTGGTAAGGTGAGCTTCACAAGTGAATCTGGTGTTTCTATCTAAAGTGGTCAGATTAGTGTGACCTGCTCTGACTGACAGTGTGACAGAATACCTCTCACTGGCGAGACAGGTGATGTTACGTGCATTACAGAGTGGGAATATTCGATTTGATGACTGGAGTGCTGACTGACAGTGTCAAGTACGTCACCATGCAGTAACTGGCGTCTACCTTTTCTTTCTGAGGAATGGAGGATGAAAACAAGGAGCAATCTTGTGAAAATATGCCTTTGTAAAGAAGGTTGTCTTTGGCCTGTATAGAAGATTCCTGGTTAGGAACAGGACTTTGTGTTTTGCTCTACAACAATATCCCCCCCATCCTCCCTCTTGTCTTCCGGTATGTAGTGGTTAATGTCAGGCCTACTAATTGAAATATTGTTTCACTGTAGCTGCTGTTATTACCTCAGAGAAGGTTAAGTTTACTGATAGCCAACTGTCGCGCTGAGATTAATATGCTGAGCTTTTAATAAAATTCACATAATTATGCACGAGCCATCAAAGCCAATGAGTTCTGTGGGGGCGTAGGACAGGATGATTGAAAATAGCTGTGCCCCTTCTCAAATGATAGCCGGCCAGGGTTATGTGAAAAGAAAGGGCTTTTTGCGTCTCGGTAATATGTGGGAGGTAGGATTCCCTCCAGAAAGTTGGGCCCCTGGAGAAGAAAGGTGTGTTTTTGTCCTTTGTATGAAAGCAGTCTCGGTCTGGGAAGCACCCTCATGGCAGGTGGCCTTTCTTGCACCTGGGATATGACTCCGCAGGGGGTCTCGAGGCAGACCACCTTACACTTCACCAAACAAACTCCCCCTCATACATGCTTCTTCATAATTAATAAAGACAAAAGTATATGATGGCCTACAATCAGTGTGTGGCAATGTTTTTCATACAGTAAGAAAGAAATATTCAGTGCTGACAGAATTTATAACTGTTATGTGAATTCTCTGATATGAAACGATAATGTAGTTATTTTCAACACTAGGCACAAATATCTTCACTGGAAAGACTTGAGCATTAAGTGTTGCGCATGGTATTTTAAATGACTTTTGGCAGTAATAACTCAATTTATAATGCAGCGCTGAGCAAGTAATGTAGGGTTATATGCAATAACTGGATGTTCTAGCATGTGATAAACTCTGGAAATGGGTATAAGGACTAAGTTAAAAGAGGTGCTAAATTATCCTCTGCATTTACACTGAGAGTTAATTTAGAATAAATGACTCCCTGCCATTGGATAGAGCTGCAGATTATGGCCATTCGCTGCAATGTTTTCCTGAGCTAATTAAAATTCACGCTGTCATTGATCATGTTGATTTTATGCCATGACATTTGCATAATCTATTAAAGTTGAATGATTCATGAATTCTTCATTACAAAAACAGAAATTGGAATTTTAAGAGCGTGAGACGTAGAAGACACGGCTCCTTTCTGTTTGCTGTTTATCCTATTACTGTAAGGAATTAGCACTGCTGTTGAGTGTCTGAAAAAGGCAAGAAGCCCTGTTAGGTAGCTGGATTAATTCTTTGTAAAGTCAAAGTTTTAGAAACAGTGGGAATTCTGTTTTCCACAGCAGTTTCAATAACGTGAATTAATGGTGTAGTGGACGTACATAGTACACGCAGTAAAAAATAGTGATAAGTGCAAGAACATGCATAATACTTAAATAGGTACAGATAAACCTGATGTGTGATTAGGCACAGAAAACTTCTGAGAACTGAGATAATCCTTTAAATATCAGTTTAATAAATTCCCAATTTTTATTCGGTAAAATAAACTGCTTCTGTGATATTTTTGTCCGACTTTCTTATCAGTGCCCAAGAGGCTTACCTATATGAGTCAGCCCCATCCAATACTCATGCACTAACAGTAAGGGGAAGGGAAAAAAAACAACAACAAAAAAAAAAAACAAAGGCATGATTTATTCCAAGTTTGGAAAAAGAACTTGGATGCTTTCCAGATATGACTTGTCTTTTATAAAGGCCGTTTTGCACATACCTCTGGAATGAATAGCCAGTGCACATTCTTAAGCGCCCTCCCTGCAGAGGCATATAATGGAAGTCTTCCTGGTGCCAGTGGGATGGCACCGAATAAATGGGCACCCCTCTGACCCACTGAAAACCTGAGCAGGTGCTGAAGGGATCTCCCTTGTTCCAAATCTCTTCAGAGAGATGGTAGGAGGAGAAGGTGGGGGTGAGGGCTGCGCCTGAAAGCAACAGAGCTCCATGTCTAGAGGCTCTGTTAAAAAAAAAAAGGGAAAAAAGGAAAGAAATAAAAAGCATGGGGAAGGAGAAGGAGAAGTTAGAAGAAAAAGCAGCATACGCAGGCTGAGAGAAAGAAAAGGCTGCTTTGTGCTGGCCTATGCTGCTGATGAGCTTCGGCTGAAATATATCCGCCAGAGAGCCATTTTTTAAGTGTGGCTTGGTATTCTCCAGTGAGCAGCAAACAACAGGCAGCCAGCTAGGCTCAGGCGCCTCATGTGTGGCCCTGTGACAAACTACCTGTGTCTCAGCTCAGCACAGCCCCCGCCAGGCCTGCTGCCCAAATTAATGTTTATTTCATCCTTATAGTGGCACACTAACCTTTGAGCACACATGACTTTTAACACATAGGTTTGGAAGTCAACATTAATTGACCTTACCCTTCGCTTTCGCTTTCAGTTGATTAAAGTGTTTCAGTATTATTATTTTTGCGGTCTGTGATAAATTCCTAGTTCCTTAACATTGAAAATTGAAGTCAATAACTTAAGTAGTCCCATACAGGGCATATTTCCCCCTCATTCCCAGTCTTCCCGGGATACTGTCCGGATCCACAGTGACTCTGACCATGATAAAGCGGTTACTAAAGGTGAATAAATGAATGCTTTTTTGATGTTGTTTTTGCATACATGAAGTCATGAAATGAATGCAGGTGACTTTTCTATAAAAAAGAAGAAAAAAGTCACTCCCTGCCCCTCCCATCATGATCTGCACCCATGTGAAACCATACAATGGGGAGAGAGAGAGAGAGAGAGAGAGACAGAGAGAGAGAGACAGAGAGAACTCTATAGCTGGAGCTGATGTGATGTGTTTTGCTGAGAGAGCACCTCAGCGCAGACCTGTGTTTATCTCCCATCTCAGTAATCAGGAGGCTGACAGCCTTCCCTTTTGCAGGCCTCGCTCGTCCACAGGACAATAAGCAACAGCACTTCTGATTAGTTTCAAAGTTCACTGATCTCGAACACTAAGCCTGGGTCAGTGTAGCTCAGTGCCCTTGTTTGTCTGCCAACAGGAGAGCACAGTGTATGAAAACAGGAGGTCTAATTCCGCTCAAAGCTTTTCTTTCCCTCTTGTTTACTGGCCTCTAAGGTTTTCATCTTGAAAGTCGAGCTTTATGACCAACATCACGTTCCGTAAAATATAGTCATCAGAGCTGTTCGTTTTTTATACCTCCTCTTAACCCCTTTTGTGTGAATGGCAGCAAAAATTTTATATTCTCTAACAAGTTCTCTAGTAAAAAGTGATGTTTATTATTCGGGTACTGTATGCAGATGTCGCTGTTAGGTTAGAGCCACTCGAAAGAAGAAAATCTGCCATTGATTTGTATGGGAATGGGGTCAGTTAAGTTGCCTTATTTCCTAGCGTTAGGTCTAAAAGGGTTATCAGGGTTGCATCTGACAGAAAGGAGACTTTATCTTAATGAGGGATTCTGTGCACACAGCTTGGTTGTAAAACAACAATAGTTGGGAAGCAGCTAATGAGGCTATCATGGAGCTGTGAGAGCCCTCCCAACAGGCCAGGCCAATATAACAGAGGAGGATGTTAAAGAAGATGAGTAAGGGAGAAAGAGAAAGAATGGATTTTTTAAGTTGCAGGAGCAAATCCACCATGGTGAATGAAAAAGAACAGGTTTCATCAAACTGAAGGCATTAATTTTAATGTTTCGAAATGGAAGTATTTGTTATTATTTGTAGAAGCATTTTCAGTGTGCCTATACTATTTTCCTACAACTAAACCTTTGGGAAATATCCATGATATTTGTGTCTGATTTATCTGGGAGGATTACTGTTGGTTGTTGAAGTTATTGTAGAGCTAAAGTATACACAGAAACCTCAAATTTGTCCACCCCCCAAAAAAACCCTGCTTTCCAATAATGAGAATGCCAATTACAACTCATTATAGAACAAATTTTGACAAATAAGTCTTGTTGCATAGATTTATTACAAGGCTTTTGCTTTCTGAAACCAAATATGTTCTATGCATTTGCTGTTGCACAAAAAAAAAAAAGGAAAAAAGAAAAAGCACCACGTCTGTGCTGGAAACAGGAGTTATCTCTAACCTGACACTTTGCATTCGACTCAAAGAAAAAGCCCAAGGGTTTTGGCTGAGAAAGATACATCTGACTCTTTCAAGTAAAGAAAGCTCTTTACGCTCTGGGATTTACATTCACAAGGTGCAAGAGATGACCACGTTAGATTCCATTTGGTTAACAATGTGTTTTTAAGGTATCGCCAGGGTGATCATGTGTGGATCAGTCGCCTCTACACAGCGTTACACTGAACTGTGTCTTATAGACCGTGTGTCCTGTACATGCTAACTCATCCTTACACACGCACACACACACACACACAGGTAGAACACAAGTCATAGTGGATCATAAGCTTAAATTAAATAAAACTGCTCCAAATTGCATCACATTTGATCACAGTTAATATTATATTATTAACGATTACAACTATAATAATAATAATATATTATTATTATTATTATTATTATTATTATTGTGATTATTATTATTATTATGACTACAAATTAGCTAAATTATTTAAGTGTTTATTTATTAATCAGAGAAATCACTGAGTTTTTCAAACTTCCAATTTGGCCATCTAGAAATAGCACTAAGATATTTTAAATTGCGATGTATCGCATTACACATTATCATCATAGTCAAACAACTCCCATCTTTCTTTTTTTGTTTTGATTGAGTGCTCCCATTCTCATCATCATCCGTCATTAATTTTTTTTTTCGTCCATGGGTGTGCCTGTGCATTGTCTGATTGTGTGTGTGGCTTTTGTTTTGTTTCTTCACCCTGGCAGAATCCCATTCCTCCATGGTGTGTGTTAAGCAAGAGCCGCACGAGGCTTCGCTGGCTCCTTTCACCCCCTCTTCACTTGCAGCCTCGGGGCTAGCGGAACTGTTGCCCTTCCAGCCTGGTGTGTCAGTAGACGCCTCCACCCCCTGCTACAGTGCCTATGGCCACCATGGCCCCAGCTACGGCCAGTACGCAAGCCAGCCTATTATAGCAGGTACAACCTCATTTGAGAGAGAGAGAGAAAAAAAAATCATTGTACCCTGCGCTGGTTGGGGGGAGACAGCTACTGTCCTACTGTAGCCCAGAGCTACTAGCTACCATAAAACATAAATGGCTTTATCTAATGCATTTTTTTATGCTGTGAAAGTCTAAAGATAGACCTTCACCATCTTGTTTCAGATTATCTACATTACCAAATATTGTGTGTGTGTGTGTGTGTGTGTGTGTGTGTGTGAAAGAGAGACAGAGAGAGTACATGATCATTAATTTCAAAATACCAGATTTTTTTTTTCAAAATGCACAAAAATACCTCTTTATCACTTTTCTGAATATTATCAGTTTCTTATTGAAAGACTCACTAACCCTGATGTATAGATGGGCAGAAACATAATAAAGGTTAAACCTAATCAAGAAAGAAACCAAATATTTTACAGAATACAACAGTAAAAATGTCAATAATAAAAACTACCACCACCACCAACGACAACAACATTAATAAAAAAAACAGGAGGCCAATAATAATAATAATAACAATAATAATAATAATAGCCATTGTTTAGACTTGTCTTCAGTGCTTTGTTGCATTTATGATTGCTCAGTCTGTCCTTCCCTCATGTTTCTTGTACACACTGAATGACGATTTGTGTAGCCCCAGGCTGTGCTGAATTCAGCGTGCAGGTTTAAGCGACTCTGTTCTCAGAGAGTTTGGAATTTCAATCTGATCTAATCTGCTCATTTTCTTTATGGTCACAGCACCTTGTGTCTCAGGGAGACAGTGCTAAAAAGAGAGCGCTGATGATCATTAGGTTCATTTCACTACATTTGCTTCACTCTGAAAGCTGCTCCCCTGTATCCTGATCATTATTGTAATTACAATGTTCTGATTAGGATTTGCCCACAGGATCTTTAAATTTGTAGCTGATTTATTTTGCCTACACCCAACAACCAACCTAGACAACTGTGATTATTTGTATAGCAATGTATAGTCATTTCAGACAAGCAACTCTAATGAGGAATCGCATATTAGCTTTGAACAACTACTCATGAAACAAATGCCATTAGCAGTCTGTCGATAACTGTGTCAAAGGTATAAATCATGTTAATTTTTTTTTTTTTTTTTACAAATGGCATCTATATTTCATCATTAATATTATTTATGTAAGAAATAGTCTTTTAAGACTACCGCGCTACAGTTTCATTAACCAACGTAGTCCCAGTGTTAATGGTTATAACACTTCATCTTTATTCACATGAAACTGAATGAAATTCACTGACATCATCATTTGAACAATAGGCTATTTTTTTTGTATGAGGTTCTATTAGTACATTTCTACAGTGCAAATTGTGAGTATTTTTGACTTTAGACTCCTGTTGCCTAATTACAGCTAAGTCTGAGGGAATGTGTTCCTACATAACCATCATTGACCCTCATGCTAACAAAGACAGAGGCCCTGTAAAGGTCTGCATGTCCCACAACCAGTTTATCTGCCAGGCAAGCTGGCCATAACCCCCAATTACAACACTGAAAATGGAGGCCAAGTGTATTTCTAGTCCTCAGCTGTCCTTCAGTATGGGCTCTGACAAATAACATGGCTCAGTTCTGTTCATCCATGTCACTTCAGCATGAGTAAAAACTGGCTGTCAGTGTTGCTCTGTGAAAGTGTGAAAGTTGAAGGCTGAAATGATCTAGGAAGAATGAAAAGCTGTGGAGGTGCTTTTGCGTTCTGCTGTGTAAACAGTTTTTGAATGGTAAAGTGGAGACAAGATGACTTTTGACCACAGCGTGGTTTACCAGTAATGAGTTTCAGACCATATAGCCTTATTGTTTGTCTTTCTAATCATCTGTGGCTGCTTTGTTGGCACTCTCTTTGGTAAGTGATGAGCTTTAGATCGTAGCATTATTGGTGATTAGCAATACTGGCATTGTGTAAAAGGAGAAGAAATGCTATGACATGATTGAAAGTATTATTATTACTACTACTATTACTACTACTATTATTATTATTATTATTATTATTATTGTGCATAAGGTCACATATCTTGCCAGTGTGTTACTTTATCACGCTTTAAAGCTTAGGGCACTTTTCCAGTTTATTTTATGCACCATAAACTTTACTGTGAATACTATGCAGTCCACACAACCCCATGCCTTACCCCAAGCCTATATCAGCCAGCAATTGGATTTTTGCTTGTAAAGTACACAAAAATATATCTGGCTTGGTCTCAGAATTGCTCTTACATTCTTCACCACTTTCGTTTCAGGTCGAGACATGGCCAGCACGACTCTCCCAGGTTACCCCCCTCACGTCCCCCCCACTGGGCAAGGCAGCTACCCCACCTCAACACTTGCTGGAATGGTTCCTGGTGAGTCATATTACTGGTTTTATGAGGCCGTTAAGTTTAAGCGAGCTCATAATATTTTCAGTCAGTAGTCCTCCCCAATTGATCATCTTCAGCAAACTTGAGATCATTCCAAATCAATATAAAGTTCTTAAAGAAATGTTTGATAGCCTTACTTTTCAAATTTTGCTGAGGCTGACAACTAAACTAAAGTGTCAGGTAAAAATCATACTGAACAGTTGATATAGTATTGATAGATTAACGCTAACAATGATAAGCACAGTGGGAATAAGAAGGGCTAGCCATGCAGTCAGTAACGACAGTAAGGACAGGTAATTGACCTGTAAGCAAGCATCAGGCCGCTTATTGGATGCGCAGGAGCAAATTAGCACTACTCAATAAGCGATCAAGGCACAGGATATAGGACAGTTCCTCTCAGTTCCACACGGGTTCCAATGCTCATTATTCCCCACCCTCCCCAAAGTGTTCTCACGGACCATCGATAAACAGGGATCTCTTGCCCCAGCCTCCAGTGCTGCAGAGCGTATCTCTTTCCCCCTCTACTTAACCTGCAGTTCAGGTTCACAGCAAACAGTTAAGGGTCACAAAACAGCGGGCAGGAAGGCCTGTAAATATTTAAATCACTATCTCTCTCAGGGACCCAGCTTGAGTTTCACTGCCAGCCACCAGGTCAGGATGCAATCTGGCAACAGAGTGGTGCCCTCTCCCCAAACAGCGCACACACAAACACACATACAAAAATACACATACCACAACATCCATTCTTTACAGTATAAGGCCAGACAGAGCTCAGCTAAGATCCCCCCAAAAAAGCATTGTTTCCACACTTTATCCCGAGTGTAGGAATAAGACTGGCTGAAAATCTGTCTCACAGCATCTGCAAAGACATCTGCACAGAGAGCGAAACATTAAAAGACAAATATTTTACATCAAACACAAAAGGATTCTTGCTACGGGCACTGTTGAGTGCTTCAGCCAGATTCAGTCTTGGTGGGATTGCCCAGCCAGCAAACATGAATACATTTTGCAGGACAAATTTAATTCGGTGACAGAATTCATTTGTTGGGCAAACATATCTTTAAAGGTACATCAAATATGTCTTCATCAAAGATTCATTTTCACTTGTCTCACACACACACACAGAGAAATCCTCTTAAATCCAGGAGCCATGGGTTTAATGTGCACTCCTATTTATCTGCTCCCAGAACAACTAAGATTTAGTGACAGACCCCAAAACACTGTTAAAGCAAAAGCCATTCCTCACCAGCTTCATATAAACCCCAGCCTTTATTGTCTCATAAAAGAAAGAAACGTGGGGACCAACAGCATTGCTCACTGACACACTCACGACTACTCTACAAAAGTCTAAGCTATATAAAGAGAATGAGAAGAGGGTGTGAACAAAAATGAGTAACATGGGGATCTTTTGGAAGTCCAAGTTTGTCAAAAGCTGGAGGAGAGAAGCATTTAAAGAAATAAGCCTCAACATATAGAAGATGATTAGAACTATGGAAAATGTTAACCAAACGCAGAAGAAGGAAAGCCTAAAATGATAGGGGGTAACCATTTGGTGCAGTTGATCAGATCTGCCTCTCTTAGACTGGGATTTGTTTTGTTTTTAGGAAGCGATTTTTCAGGAAACCCCTACTCCCATCCACAATACACAACCTACAATGAAGCTTGGAGGTTTAGCAACCCTGCACTATTAAGTGAGTATTAACACTACCTATCTTGTACGAAATTGGAGAATTCAAAGTGGATTTGTTCATTTAGTAATTGAACAAATGTCATCTTGAGCACATTTTAATTCACAGATTAGCATCTAGTTTGTTACTGAAGTTATTTCCTGAAGAGACAAAAATGAAAGATTATCATACCTCTAAAACAATTACTCAATTACTCTAAGTGTCATTGTCCTGTAAAACAATAGCTGATTTTTGATTTGAAGTGAGACTGTATTCTCTCCTGCTTTAAAGCGGGCCTGTACATTGCACTGGTTGTTTTCAAACGGTCCGCTCTTCTGTTAACTTCCAGGTTCCCCTTATTATTATAGTGCCGCATCCCGGGGCTCGGCCCCTCCCACTGCTGCCACTGCCTATGACCGCCACTAGTTACCATGGCAACCACGTCACTCTGCAGCAACACAACCATGACCCACGCATCGCACCAGTGTGAACAGTGTTACGGTCCAACATGGCCATTCAGCGTGGCTCCACCATCTTCAGTTTCGCGGGGTCAGCCTGAGATTAGGAGGGTCAAGCAGCCGTGAATTTTCCCTCCTGTGATTCTTTGACGCCCCCCACTTCAATCATTGATGTCTGAGCCCCTGTTTTTCAACTCGCTGAACAATGACTGTAAAATTTCCGTAAAGACTCTGAAAGATTATACAAAATCTATATATATTATAAGATATAAAACAAGACAAACCATGTGAAAAATACAAAGTTAACACGTGATTTTTTTTTTTTTTTGCTGTTGTTTGTTTCTTTTTTCCATCAATCATTGCATTCCTTTACATACTGTTTGTAGTACCATCAACCAAGGATTAAAATAAGGCAATTTGGGATTGTTCTTTGCCAGTGTCTAAACCTCTCATGGACAGATCAGTTATGCAAGAGGTGCAGTTATAGGAAAGAAGAGCACTGCAGTGGAAAGCATCACCTCAAACCCTCTATCAATAATCAGATGTTGTGATAATATCAAAAGGCTTACATCATGTTCTGTGAGACACAATCATTTGTAAAAGAATAAAAAGGTAACGAAAGGCCTGAAGATAAATTAATTCTCCTTTATTGTTACATATTCAAAATTATGACAGGTTTTTGTTCAGGTGCTACATCATAACCAATATCATGCTTTGCTCCTTTTTGCACTATTTAATTACAAAATTTTAATGAGGTCAGTGAGCAAGCAAAGTTTGTCCAATGATATGTATAAACATGTAAAACTCATTCTATACTGGACAAAACAGCAGAAAATATTCAGACACCTTTAACTATTGCTTCCACTTGTTTTTATGTTTTCTATTTGTTCATGTTTTATGAATGTTCAAAAAAAAAAAAAACACCACAGTGACGTGTTCTTATGACATATTACTGGGCCATTATCGTCTGTACTAAAAAATAGTCTTACTGTTAAATTATTTTTATATTTTTTACATAAACCTAGTGCTCATGTTAAACAGAAGATTGATTTCTACTCTCATGTCAACATAAGTGACACTCCTAGTATTGCCTTACAACTTTTTAAAGGTTTGGGTGAAAACTGGCTCCAGTCCTGAGAGGTAGATATGCAAGTAACACAGCTTTTGTGTTTTAGATCAATGTTTCTAGGTGGGACGTTTAAATCCGTGAAAAACAAAAAACAAAAACCATCCATTCCATCATCTCCAGAAAATGTAAAGTGAATGTACTTTTACCACATTTGCCAAAGACTTAGTTTGATATTTAATATTTTATTTGCAGTATCTGTATGCATTAATAAAGCAGTATTATGTTTTAATAGTAGTCAACACTGATTCTATGTGGTAATGTTAAACAAAACACAAAGCTCCATCAAATGCACATTACAGTGTACACACACAAGGTGTATTCCGTTAGTCAATGTTACGTCATTTGCAACAAATTGCTGCTTTGTAGAATTTGTGTATAATGTGAAGACAATTCTTCAATGTATATAAGATCATCTACATCTGACCATTGCAGTATCGTAGTAATTTACTGATTTCATTTGTAGATATGCAAACTGAAAAAAAAAAAAAGAAAAAGAAAAAAAAGATTACATACATTTGTGTCTTAGGTGTTGTGCTTGGAACAAAAGTACAACA